>NC_091979.1:4649586-4812086 GCF_044704955.1 Pristiophorus japonicus
CTCTGTTTTCTGTAAGTTTACATCGATTATTCCTTTTTTTTAAATAAGATATTGCTCTCTCTTCCGTCCTTTCGAGATGAGCCTGTTCTGGGGCCTTTAGTTTAATTGAGAGGCCTGGGGGGGAGTTGGTTACAGGCTAGTGCCAGCATTTCAGTGCCAATACTTGATCACCCTTGTTCCTTTCTCTCTCTCTGACTTCACGCACCCCCTCACCCAGTCTCCCAACACACGGTGCACTGGTCACCAAGGCTGCCGGCCTACTCCTGCTCGGACCCTCGTCCGTGCCGTCTGCAACACTAAGCACCAGGGGAGCGCTCGAGAGCATGTGTGTGTGGGGGGGGGGCCCCCGAGTCCCCTTCTCACCCCCCCCCCACCCCAATTCTGCCCCACAACACCCAGCCCCTCCCCCTCACTCCGCACACGCACACCTCCCTCCCCGACCTAGACAGGGAGCTTAACGCACGCGTGACGATCACAGGCGGTGACTGCCAATGCCGCTGTTTGTTGGGTGATCGGTGCGATTGGAGGCGGTGAAAGAGAGAGAGAGAGACTCCAGGGAACGAGGGGGTGGGTTCTCTGGGAGCAGCCACTCGTCCCGCCAGATGAGGGCTACCCGCCGGAACCCCCACACCCCCCAGCGCTTCACCCGAGCCACGCAGCCCGGGGCAAGGGAAGGCAGAAGGATTTTAAAACAATTCATTGCGGTTTTTTACTCATTATTTCCTGTAAAATAAGGGAGAGGAGTGCACTGCCACCTTTACTGGGTGCGTGACACTCTGAGTCTGTACGGTTACCGCCAGCGTGTCTGCACTCTTGCACTGATGCCAGGAATGTATTTATTTTTTAAAATATATTTGCTACATAAACTGTCTGTGTTGATTTGCCCATCCTGTATTTTTGATAACTTTGCGAATAAATTTCAATGTGAAGTTGGTGCCTTGTATTCCTCCCCCACCACCCCACTCCTTGCTGGGGGTACAGTTCCACGGGCAACTTCCGATACCTCACCAAAGCTTTGATTCCTCATCCGTGACCCCAGACGTTTGAGTTTTTGCAGGCCATGCACGACAGCCAGTCTTCCGCTGTGCCCGCTTTTAAAATTAACAACTTAGGCATCCAATCGCTCCATGCTCTCATCATGGCTCGGAGACATGGACCATGTACAGCCAAGTCGCTGGAGAAATACCACCAACGATGTCTCCGCAAGATCCTGCAAATCCCCTGGGGAGGACAGACGCACCAACGTTAGCGTCCTCGGACAGGCCAACATCCCCAGCATCGAAGCACTGACCACACTCGATCAGCTCCGCTGGGCAGGGCCACATTGTCCGCATGCCAGACACGAGACTCCTAAAGCAAGCGCTCTACTCGGAACTCCTTTACGGCAAACGAGCCAAAGGTGGGCAGAGGAAATGTTACAGGGACACCCTCAAAGCCTCCCTGATAAAGTGCAACATCCCCACCGACACCTGGGAGTCCCTGGCCAAAGACCGCCCTAAGCGAAGATTCACCAGACTGATTCCCGGGATGGCGGGACTGACCTATCAAGAAAGACTGGATCAACTGGGCTTGTATTCACTGGAGTTCAGAAGAATGAGAGGGGACCTCATTAAAAACGTTTAAAATTCTGACGGGTTTAGACAGGTGAGATGCAGGAAGAATGTTCCCAATGTTGGGGAAGTCCAGAACCAGGGGTCACAGTCTGAGGATAAGGGGTAAGCCATTTAGGACCGAGATGAGGAGAAACTTCTTCACCCAGAGAGTGGTGAACCTGTGGAATTCTCTACCACAGAAAGTAGTTGAGGCCAATTCACTAAATATATTCAAAAGGGAGTTAGATGAAGTCCTTACTACTCGGGGGATCAAGGGGTATGGCGAGAAAGCAGGAAGGGGGTACTGAAGTTTCATGTTCAGCCATGAACTCATTGAATGGCGGTGCAGGCTCGAAGGGCTGAATGGCCTACTCCTGCACCTATTTTCTATGTTTCTATGTTTCTAAGTGGAGGAAGTGCATCCGGGAGGGCGCTGAGCACCTCGAGTCTCGTCGCCAAGCGCAGGCAGCGGAAGGAGCGTGCGGCAAACCAGTCCCACCCTCCCCTTCCCTCAACCACTGTCTGTCCCACCTGTGACAGGGACTGTGGCTCTCGTATTGGACTGTTCAGCCACCTAAGGAATCGTGTTAAGTGTGGAAGCAAGTCTTCCTCGATTCCGAGGGACTGCCTGTGATGATGCTCTCATCCCCCTCCCTATCTCCGTAACCACCTCCAGTCCCACACCCCACCCACCCCCCCCCCCCCCCCCCCCCCACTGCACGTCCCTGATAATCTCCTCGCTATTAGCGGCTGTGCCTTCAGCCCTAAGCTCTGGAATTCCCTCCCTAAACCTGTCCACCTCTCCTCCAAGACGCTCCTTAACACCTACCTCTTTGACCAAGCTTCCTGCCCTAATGTCTCCTGGTCTGGTGTCCATTTTTGTCCGGTAACGCTCCTGTGAATCACCTTGGGACATTTTGCTGTTAAAGGTGCTATATAAATGCAAGTGGGCCGTCCTGACCTGTGAGAGAACACCACCGCAGGTCGGGGCTATAAATCGAGCTGGAGCACCAGGCCCTGGAACACCGTGGGTGAAGGTGCGGCGAATGTTTGTGGCGGAGGAGCGGCGAAAGATCGTGGCGGAGGTGCGGTGAATGAGGATACGGGGCCCGGGAGAGGCGAGGGCCCAGGGGCAGCACGGGCCCAGCCCACACTGCGATATGTGGGCGCACTAGGTCTGTGCAGCAGAGCTGGTCTCCAGTCGTCCTGGTTAACCCTTGCCCCTGGACCAAGACCTCGTTCTGTCAAGCCCGTGTGGTGGCTGGTGTGCAACGGTCACCCCACGTTAAAACAATCCACCCACAGGCATCTTCCACCCTTCAACTGGAGTTCAGGACTGGAACATCAGGTCCTTCATCGAAACATCAGTGACCTCGTGTGGAAGCAAGTCATCCTCGTTCGAGGGACCGCCCATGATGATGATAAATGCAAATTGTGATTGTGAGGCCCTGGAGATGTATAACTAACGCCATTCCTGCTCTCGTCCCATGTCCTTTTGTCTCTGGGTAGCGATCGGGAGCAGCAACCCTGGCCAGTTTCCTCCCACAGTCCACCCCTCCATAATAACCCATGCTGACTGCAGCCCTGCCATCGGACTCTGTATCCAGCCCCTCTCCATCACCGACACACTGTGTGTGCACCGTCTGCAGGACACACTGCAGCAACTCCACAGGAAGGCTGGGGGGTCAGTCTCGGGGTCGACTGGTGTTTTGGGTGGGGAAACGAATAGATGCACTGCAGCACCTCCCAAACCCAAGACCTCTGCCACCGAGAAGGACAAGGGCAGCAGGCGCCTGGAAACACCACACCAGAGGCAGCGGACCCGAGCGGCAGCGATTCAGCAGAGGCGGAATTCGAAAGTGTGACATCGGAGTAAAATTTTAAAAAGGGTCGTCGGCCCACAGGAAGGAGCTGATTGGTGAGTAGCTGTGAGGCTTTTTTTAAGTTTGTTTCTGCTAAATTCGTTCTTAGTCTACTAAGTAGAGGCAAGGCAGGTCAGCTCAGTCCCGTGGAATACACATCCTGTGCCATGTGGGAAGTCCTGGATGCTTCTCGTTGCCTGGAAGACCACATCTCGAGCTTTCAGCGCTTGAGCCGGTGGCTGGAATCATTACGGTGCATCCGGGAGGCTGAGAGCTACGTGGCTCTCGCATTCCTGGAGGTAGTTACCCCACAGCTCAAGAGTGTGCAGGCAGAGAGGGAGTGCGTAACTGCAGGACAGACCAGGAGGACCAGGCCTGTCGTGCAGGAGTTCCCCGAGTGCATCTCGCTCGCGAACCGGTTTTCAGTTCCGAGGACTGGGGCGATGGTGCCTCTGGGGAGTGTAGCCAGAGCCAAGTTCACGGCACCCCAGGTGGCTCAACTGCATGGGGGGGCGGGCGGGCGGGGTGGGGGGGGAAGAGGAAAGAGAAGAAGGGTGGAAGAGCAGTAGTGGTAAGGGACTCAATAGTTTGGGGAACAGACAAATGTTTCTGCGGCCGCAGGCGTGACTCCAGTATGATATGTTGCCTCCCTGCTGCTAGGGTCAAGGATGTCACCGAATGACTGCAGGACATTCGGGGGTGGGGGCAGGGAGGGGGAGAGGCAGGAAGGGTGAACAGCCACGGGTCATGGTCCATATTGGTACCAATGACATATAAAGACTGGATCGACTATGCTTATACTCACAGGCGTTTAGAAGAATGAGAGAGGATCTCATAGAAACATATAAAATTCTGACGGGACTGGACAGCTTAGATGTAGGAAGAATGTTCCCGATGTTGGGGAAGTCCAGAACCAGGGGTCACAGTCTTAGGATAAGGGGTAGGCCATTTAGGACTGAGATGAGGAGAAACTTCTTCACTCAGAGTTGTTAACCTGTGGAATTCTCTACCACAGAAAGTTAGGCCAGTTCATTGGATATATTCAAGACAGAGTTAGATGTGGCCCTTACGGCTAAAGGGATCAGGGGGTATGGAGAGAAAGCAGGAAAGGGGTACTGAGGTGAATGATCAGCCATGATCTTATTGAATGGCGGTGCAGGCTCGAAGGGCCGAATGGCCTACTCCTGCACCTATTTTCTATGATTATAAAACGGCCTCCTCAGAGTAACTAGGGATGGGCAATAAATGCCGGTCTTGCCAGCGGCGCCCACATCCCGAGAGTTATTTTCTTAAAACTAAAGGCTGCTAATCTCGCAGACCAACAAACCGCCTGCATTTATATAGCGCCTTTAACATAGTAAAATGTCCCAAGGCGTTTCACGGGAGCAGTTATCGACCATAATTTGGTACCGAGTCACACGAGATATTGGGGACAGATGAAAGAGGTAGGTCTCGAGGAGCATCTTGAGGGAGGAGAGAGCGAGGCAGGAGGTTTAGGGAGGGAGTTCCAGAGCTTAGGGCCCAGGCAGCTGAAGGCACAGCCACCGACGGTGGAGCAAGGCAAATCGGGGATGCTCAAGAGGCCAGAATTGGAGGAGCGCAGAGATCTTGGAGGGTTGTGGGGACTGGAGGAGATTACAGAGATCATCATTGTCATAGGCAGTCCCTCGGAATCGAAGTGAGTTCTCAGGTGACTGAACAGTCCAATACGAGAACCACAGTCCCTGTCACAGGTGGGACAGACAGTGGTTGAGGGAAGGGGAGGGTGGGACTGGTTTGCCGCACGCTCCTTCCGCTGCCTGCGCTTTGGTTTCTGCATGCTCTCGGCGACGAGACTCAAGGTGCTCAGCGCCTTCCCGGATGCACTTCCTCCACTTAGGGCGGTCTTTGGCCAGGGACTCCCAGGTGTCGGTGGGGATGTTGCACTTTATCAGGGAGGTTTTGAGGGTGGTCCCTGTAACGTTTCCTCTGCCCACCTTTGGCTCACTTGCCGTGTAGGAGTTCCGAGTAGAGCGCTTGCTTTGGGAGTCTCGTGTCTGGCATGTGGACAATGTGGCCCGCCCAGCGGAGCTGGTCGAGTGTGGTCAGTGCTTCGATGTTGGGGATGTTAGGGAGGGGGTGAGGCCATGGAGAGATTTGAACACACAGATGAGAATTTTAAACCAGAAGCAGGGAAGAATGGGACTCTCTACTGACTGAACAGTGCTTGTCGAATAACCCGGCCCCACCTCCCATTGAGAAACTTCAGTGTGTCCGCTCTCCTGCTGGTGGCCAGGATGGTGTTTTGTTTGATGAGGTGCGAGTGATTGATTGGGGGGAGGAGGGCGGGGTGAAGCTGAGCTGCAAAGCCCTGTTTGAGGCGCAGGTGGGGGTGGGGAGAGCAGAAGGTCGGTCGGTGCGTGTCTGATGCTGCTGAGCCACAGGTTAAGATTTACGAGCATCGTGTGAACAAGACTTTGACTGCCCTGTGATCTCCGACATTCCGTACTGCATCGCTTAATTGACCAAAGGGCAGCCCAAATGTCTCTTCAAAGTGAAACTTTCAGCTGGGGGTGGGGAGTTTGTGGGGATGGGGGAGGGGGAGGGGTGGCTGGAATTGTAGACTTCTTTGTTGGTTCATATTGTGCTGTCAGCTCCACTGTTTAAACCGGCTGCAAAATCTTAAAAGTACACAGCATCCTGGGTCTGTGGAGATGGTTTCGTTTGTGGGTCAGACTGCACGTGCGTCACACGTAAACAATAGCCTGTTGTTGTGTAACTCCCACTCACCCAGAGTAAAGCTCCCTCTACACTGTCCCATCAAACACTCCCAGGACAGGTATAGCACAGGATTAGATAGAGTAAAGCTCCCTCTACACTGTCCCATCAAACACTCCCAGGGCAGGTACATTGGTATAGATACAGAGTAAAGCTCCCTCTACACTGTCCCATGAAGCACTCCCAGGGCAGATACAGGGGGTTAGATACAGAGTAAAGCTCCCTCTACACTGTCCCATGAAGCACTCCCAGGGCAGATACAGGGGGTTAGATACAGAGTAAAGCTCCCTCTACACTGTCCCATGAAGCACTCCCAGGGCAGATACAGCATGGGGTTAGATATAGAGTAAAGCTTCCTCTGCACTCTCCCATGAAACACTCCCAGGGCAGGTACAGCACGGGGTTAGATACAGAGTAAAGCTCCCTCTGCACTGTCCCATCAAACAGTCCCAGGGCCGGTACAGCACGGGGTTAGATACAGAGTAAAGCTCCCTCTACACTGTTCCATCAAACACTCCCAGGGCCGGTACAGCACGGGGTTAGATACAGAGTAAAGCTCCCTCTACACTGTCCCATCTCCTGTATGTGAAATATAGTGGCTGTTACCTTAGTCCATTCCATTATTAACATATCCAGTCACGGACGCCCATATAAGAATGTACCTATATTGCAATGTGCAGTTGTCAGCAGTCACTACCCACTATGTGGTACTGTGTGCAGCTTGGTATGGTTTGGAGGAGCGGCGTGAGATTGTGGCTGAGGAGCGGCAAATGGGGGTATGGGGCCAAGGGGCAGCACGGCCCAGCCCACACTGCGATATGTGAGCGCACTGGGTCCGTGCAGCAGAGCTGGTCTCCAGTCCTGGTTAACTCTTGCCACTGGACCAAGACCTCGCTCTGTCAAGCCCCGTGTGGTGGCTGGTGTGCAACGGTCACCCCACGTTAAAAAAATATACGCACAGGCATCTTCCACCCCTGGAGTTCAGGACTGGAATATCAGGTCCTTCATTGAAACATCTGCCAACTCATCCTTTTTAGTGTGGAAACAAGTCATCCTCGTATGAGGAGCGATTGGATCGCTCAGCCATGAACTCATTGAATGGCGGTGCAGGCTAGAAGAGCTGAATGGCCTGGTCCTGCACCTATTTTCTATGTTTCTATGTTTTCAATGATCAGACTTGTATTCACTCGAGTTTAGAAGAATGAGAGGGGATCTCATTGAAACGTATAAAATTCTGACGGGGTTGGACAGACTGGATGCGGGGAGGATGTTTCCCCGGGGCTGGGAAGTCTAGAACAAGGGGTCACAGTCTCAGGATACAGGGTAGGAAATTTAGAACCGAGATGAGGAGAAATGTTTTCACTCAGAGGGTGGTGAACCTGTGGAATTCTCTACCACAGAAGGCTGTGGAGACCAAGTCACTGAATATATTTAAGAGGGAGATCGATAGATTTCTAGACACAAAGGGCATCAAGGGGTATAGAAACATAGAAAATATGTGCAGGAGTCGGCTATTCGGCCCTTCGAGCCTGCACCGCCATTTAAAAAGATCATGGCTGATCATTCCCTCAGTGCCCCTTTCCTGCTTTCTCTCCATACCCCTTGATCCCTTTAGCCGTAAGGTCCATATCTAACTCCCTCTTGAATATATCCAATGAACTGGCATCAACAACTCTCTGTGGTAAGGAATTCCACAGGTTAACAACTCTGAGTGAAGAAGTTTCTCCTCATCTCAGTCCTAAATCAGCCCTTATCCTAAGACTATGTCCCCTGGTTCTGGACTTCCCCAACATCGGGAACATTCTTCCCGCATATAACCTGTCCAGTCCTGTCAGAATCTTATACCTTTCTATGAGATCCCCTCTCATCCTTCTAAACTCCAGTGAATAAAGGCCCAGTTGATCCAGTCTCTCCTCATATGATAGTCCAGCCATCCCTGGAATTAGTCTGGTGAACCTTCGCTGCACTCACTCAATAGCAAGAACGTCCTTCCTCAGATTAGGAGACCAAAACTGTACACAATATTCCGGGTGAGGCCTCACTAAGACTCTGTACAACTGCAGTAAGACCTCCCTGCTCCTATACTCAAATCCCCTAGCTGTGAAGACCAACATACGATTTGCCTTCTTCACTACCTGCTGTACCTGCATGCCAACCTTCAATGACTGATGAACCATGACACCCAGGTCTCGTTGCACCTCCCCTTTTCCTAATCTGCCGCCATTCAGATCATATTCTGTCTTCGTGTTTTTGCTCCCAAAATGGATAACCTCACATTTATCCACATTATACTGCATCTGCCATGCATTTGCCCACTCACCTAACCTGTCCAAGTCACCTGCAGCCTCTTAGCGTCCTCCTAACAGCTCACACTGCCACCCAGTTTAGTGTCATCTGCAAACTTGGAGATATTACACTTAATTCCTTCATCCAAATTGTTAATGTATATTGTAAAGAGATGGGGTTCCAGCACTGAGCCCTGCGGCACTCCACTAGTCACTGCCTGCCATTCTGAAAAGGACCCGTTTATCCCGACTCTCTGCTTCCTGTCTGCCAACCAGTTCTCTATCCACGTCAATACATTACCCCCAATACCATGTGCTTTGATTTTGCACACCAATCTCTTGTGCGGGACCTTGTCAAAAGCCTTTTGAAAGTCAAAATACACCTCATCCACTGGTTCTCCCTTGTCCATTCTACTAGTTACATCCTCACAAAATTCCAGAAGATTCGTCAAGCATGATTTCCCTTTCATAAATCCATGCTGACCTTGACTGATCCTGTCACTGCTTTCCAAATGCGCTGTTATTTCATCGTTAATAATTGATTCCAACATTTTCCCCACTACTGATGTCAGGCTAACCAGTCTACAATTACCCGTTTTCTCTCTCCCTCCTTTTTTAAAAAAGTGGTTTTACATTAGCTACCCTCCAGTCCATAGGAACTGATCCAGAGTCGATAGACTGTTGGAAAATGATCACCAATGCATCCACTATTTCTAGGGCCACTTCCTTAAGTACTCTGGGATGCAGACTATCAGGCCCCAGGGATTTATCGGCCTTCAATCCCATCAATTTCCCTAACACAATTTCCTGCCTAATAAGGATATCCTTCAGTTCCTCCTTCTCACTGGACCCACTGTCCCCTAGTGCATTTGGAAGGTTATTTGTGTCTTCCTTCGTGAAGGCAGAACTGAAGAATTTGTTCAATTGGTCTGCCATTTCTTTGTTTCCCATTATAAATTCACCTGAATCTGACTGCAAGGGACCTACATTTGTCTTCACTAATCTTTTTCTCTTCACATATTTATAGAAGCTTTTGCAGTCAGTTTTTATGTTCCCTGCAAGCTTCCTCTCATACTCTATTTTCTCCCTCTTAATTATACCCTTAGTCCTCCTCTGTTGAATTCTAAATTTCTCCCAGTCCTCAGGTTTGTTACTTTTTCTAACACCATCCTTAATTTCCCTTGTTAGCCACAGTTGAGCCACCTTCCCCATTTTATTTTTACTCCAGACAGGGATATACAATTGCTGAAGTTCATCCATGTGATCTTTAAATGTTTGCCATTGCCTATCCACCGTCAACCCTTTAAGTATCCTTTGCCAGTCTATTCTAGCCAATTCACGCTTCATAGCGTCGAAGTTACCTTTCCTTAAGTTCGGGACCCTAGTTTCTGTATTAACTGTGTCACTCTCCATCTTAATAAAGAATTCTACCATATTATGGTCACTCTTCCCCAAGGGGCCTCGCACACCAAGATTGCTAATTAGTCCCCTCTCATTACACATCACCCAGTCTAGGATGGCCAGCTCTATGGTTGGTTTATCGACATATTGGTCTAGAAAACTATCCCTAATACACTCTCGGAAATCCTCCTCCACCGCATTGCTACCAGTTTAGTTAGCCCAATCTATATTTAGATTAAAGTCGCCCATGATAACTGCTGTACCTTTATTGCACACATCCCTTATTTCTTGTTTGATGCTGTCTCCAACCTCACTACTACTGTTTGGTGGTCTGTACACAACTCCCACTAGCATTTTCTGCCCTTTGGTATTCCGCAGCTCCACCCATACAGATTCCACATCATCCAGGCTAATGGGGGGGGAAACTGGGAATAGGTGTTGAAAGAGGATCAGACATGATCTTATTGAATGGCGGTGCAGGCTAGAAAGGCCGAATGGCCTACTCCTGCACCTATTTTCTATGTTCAAGGGACCGCTGATGATGATGATGATATGGTTTTAATTCACACTCAGCATGTGGGTGTCACTTGCTCGGTTAGCATTTATCGCCCGTGCCTGGTTGCCCTGAGGACGTTTTTGAACCAGCGTGGTGTTCACTTTGGTAGTAAGAATTAGAAAAAATACAATACTCTTTAAATGTTGAGAAACAATTAAATGTTGGTGTTAAGAGATTTAGATGTCCCTGTACAGGAAACACAAAGTTAGCATGCAGGTACAGCAAGGGGGTTCGACTAAAACAGTAAATTACAGTTGTACAGGGCTTTGGTGAGCTCTCACCTGGAGTACTGTGCAGTTTGGGTCTCCTTATCTGAGAAAGGATACACTTGCCTTGGAGGCAGTTCAACAAAGGTTCAATAGATTGATCCCTCGATGAGAGGGTTGTCCTATGAGGAGAGATTGAGTAGATTGGGCCTATACTCTCTGGAGTTTAGAAGAATGAGAGGTGATCTCATTGAAACAGATAAGATTCTGAGGGGGCTTGACAGGGTAGATGCAGGGAGGATGTTTCCCCCGGGCTGGGGAGTCTAGAACCAGGGGTCACAGTCTCAGGATAAGGGGTCAGCCATTTAGGACTGACATGAGGAGGAATTTCTTCACTGAGGGAGGTGAATCTTTGGAATTCTCTATCCCAGAGTGCTGTTGATGCTGAATGGATGAATATATTCAAGGTTGTGATCGTTAGATTTTTGGAGTCATGGGGAATCGAGGGATATGGAGATCGGACGGGAAAGTGGAGTTGAGGTCGATGATCAGCCATGATCTTATTAAATGGCGGAGCAGGCTCGAGGGGCCGAATGGCTGACTCCTGCTCCTATTTCTTATGTTCTTATGTGGTGAAGGTGAGTGATTTGATCATGAGTGGTATGCGAGGGTAGTTCAGAGGTCATTTTCCCACAGGAGGGGGTGAGGGGCAACAGTTTAGAAACATAGAAAATAGGTGCAGGAGTAGGCCATTTGAGCCTGCACCACCATTCAATATGATCATGGCTGATCATTCCCTCAGTACCCCTTTCCCGCTTTCTCTCCATACCCCTTGATTCCTTTAGCCGTAAGGGCCATATCTAACTCCCTCTTGAATATGTCTAACGAACTGGCCTCAACAACTCTCTGGCAGAGAATTCCACAGGTTCAGAACTCTGAGTGAAGAAGTTTCTCCTCATCTCGGTCCTAAATGACTTAACTCTTAGCCTTAGACCCTCCATCATTTATTGCTAACTCTCCTCCCACCAGAGGCCAGTGTTGGTGTGGGATTGGAGTCACATAGGCCCAAACTAGGTAAGGACAGCGGGTTTCCTTCAGAAAAAAGTACTTAATTGGCTGTAAAGCGCTTTAGAACATACTGAAACTGTGAAAGCTCGATAGAAATGCAAGTTCTTTCAAAGCGTTTGAAGTGCAGTCACTGTTGTAATGTGAGAAACAGTAGTCAATATTGTGTACAGCAACCTCCCACAATGCAATGTGATAATGACCAGATAATTTGTTTTTTTTGGTGACTTTGGATGAGGGATAAATATTGGCCAGGACACCTTCTTTAAAATAATGGCCGTGGGATCTTTAATATCCACCTGAGGGAGCAGATGGGACCTCGGTTTAACGTCTCATCCGAAAGGCAGCACCTCCGGCAGTGCAGGGCTCCCTCAACACTGCACTGGGAGTGTCGGCCGAGATGATGGGCTCTAGTCTCTGGAGTGGGGCTCGAACCCACGACCTTCTGGCTGAAGAGTCATGTAGTTCAGTCTCTGCAGCCCACCCGGAACAGCGAGAGGAATAATCAGTCATGGTTCCTCCCATGTCCTCACGATGAGAAGTGGTCACGCGTGGATAGAATCCGGCTTGCCTGTAATGTGCCGCCAAATAGCCTTGCGACACTCGCGCTCTCTGATCTCGCGCACGCAGGGCAAGCTACTGGAGGGCCGTTCGTTCCCTGTATTGCCTGTCTCCGCCCCTGCCTCAGCTCATCTGTTGCTGAAGCCCTCATCCATGCCTTTGTTACCTCTAGACTTGACTATTCCAACGCACTCCTGGCTGGCCTCCCACATTCTACCCGACGTAAACTAGAGATGATCCAAAACTTGGCTGCCCGTGTCCTAACTCACACCAGATCACGCTCGCCCATCACCCCCTGTGCTCACCGACCTACATTGGCTCCCGGTTAAACAACGCCTCGATTTCAAAATTCTCATCCTTGTTTACAAGTCCCTCCATGGCCCTCGCCCCTCCCTATCTCTGTAATCTCCTCCAGCCCCACAACCCCCCGAGATGTCTACACTCTGATTCTGCCCTCCTGACCATCCCTGATTATAATCGCTCCACCATTGGTGGCCGTGCCTTCTGTTGCCTGGGCCCCAAGCTCTGGAACTCCCTCCCTAAACCTCTCCACCTCTCTACCTCTCTTTCCTCCTTCAAGGCGCTTCTTAAAGCCGACCTCTTTGATGCGTCAATTTCTCCTTCTGTGGCTGGGTGTCAGATATATTTGCTTTGCCTGATAATACTTCTGTGCAGTGCCTTGGGCTGTTTTACTACATTCATCATCAAAGGCAGTCCCTCGAAACGAGGATGACTTGCTTCCACACCAACAAAGGATGAGTTCACAGGTGTTTTAATGAAGGACCTAATATTCCAGATCCCGAACTACATCCTGAAGGGTGGAAGATCCCTGTGTGTGGATTGTTTTAACGTGGGGTGACCGTTGCACACCAGCCACCACACGGACTTGACAGAGCGAGGCCTTGGTCCAGTGGCAAGGGTTAACCAGGACGACTGGAGACCAGCTCTGCTGCACAGACCCAGTGTGCGCCCACATATCGCAGTGTGGGCTGGTTCGTGCTGCCCCTGGGCCCCTCGCCTCTTCTGGGCCCCGAACTCGCACCTCTCCTGGGCCCCGATCCCATTGCTCTACAATCTCTCGCCGCTCCCTCGCCCCGACCTCACCGCTCCTGCTGTACCTGCCCACGCTCCAATCACCGACCTGGACCTTGGTGACGGCCAATCCAGTCACTCTCCAGCACGCACTGTACCTTGAAGCGACATGCTGCTGATCCTTGCAAGTTGGGGCTGCCATACTGAACGGCGGCATTCGGAGGCTTCGTTTAACGGTAAGGTGTCATCGCCCCTCAGTCAAGTTTCCGTCAGGGGCCATGATGTCGATGCAATCATCAACGCTAAGCTCATGGATGGCAAGGGCCCTGTACGCAAGTGAAGAGACATTCTGCAAGGAGATGCAGAGAGGATCTGTGATGTCTGATCCACTGCCAGCATCCACAGGGGTCAGCGAGTGGAGGGATGAGTTTGACCTTTCCAGTCTGCTCCCTGTCAAACTACATTAAAGGTGCTATATAAATACAAGTTGTTATTAATAGAATCATAGAATAGAACAGCACAGAAGGAGGCCGTTCGGCCCATCGAGTCTGTGCTAGCTCGTTCGAAGAACAATCCGGTTTGTCGCACACACCCGCTCTTTCCCCACAGCCCTGCATTTTTTTCTCCAAGTATTTATCCAGTTCCCTTTTGAAGGCTACCATTGCATCGTTTCCGAACACCCTATCGGGCAGTCCATTCCAAATCCTCACCACTCGTTGGAAATAGGGAGCGTCACACTGGAGTCACATCAAAGCATTATCTTTGTGCACTAGTTCGGGGCGAGATGAGGCAGTGCTGCAGTGTTCCCAGGTCAGGGTCAGCCTGCACTAGACACAGCGCAGGACTTCCTCCACACTGCCTTCACAATCTCGCTCATCTCGCTCATCTCCCGCCTCGCGAAGCTCTCAGCGTACATCCCAGTGAGGTCTGACAGAGTGTATTCCCACACTAACCGCACTGACCTGTGTACCTCCAGCATTGGCTGATTTTAATTTGAGCTTCCAACATTTTACAAGCTTTTACAGATATATAAAACGGAAGAGAGTGACTAAAGTAAATGTTGCTCCCTTAGAAGATGAGAAGGGGGATTTAATAATGGGAAATGTGGAAATGGCTGAGACCTTAAACTATTATTTTGCTTCGGTCTTCACAGTGGAAGACACAAAAACCATGCCAAAAATTGCTGGTCACAGGAATGTGGGAAGGGAGGACCTTGAGATAATCACTATCACTAGGGGGGTAGTGCTGGGCAGGCTAATGGGACTCAAGGTAGACAAGTCCCCTGGTCCTGATGAAATGCATCCCAGGGTATTAAAAGAGATGGCGGAAGTTATAGCAGATGCATTCGTTATAATCTACCAAAATTCTCTGGACTCTGGGGAGGTACCAGCGGATTGGAGAGCAGCTAATGTAACGCCTCTGTTTAAAAAAGGGGGCAGACAAAAGGCAGGTAACTATAGGCCAGTTAGTTTAACATCTGTAGTGGGGAAAATGCTTGAAACTATCATTAAGGAAGAAATAGCGGGACATCTAGATAGGAATAGTGCAATCAAGCAGACGCAACATGGATTCATGAAGGGGAAATCATGTTTGACTAATTTACTGGAATTCTTTGAGGATATAACGAGCATGGTGGATAGAGGTGTACTGATGGATGTGGTGTATTTAGATTTCCAAAAGGCATTCGATAAGGTGCCACACAAAAGGTTACTGCAGAAGATAGAGGTACACAGAGTCAGAGGAAATGTATTAGCATGGATCGAGAATTGGCTGGCGAACAGAAAGCAGAGAGTTGGAATAAATGGGTCCTTTTCGGGTTGGAAATTGGTGGTTAGTGGTGTGCCACAGGGATCGGTGCTGGGACCACAACTTTTTACAATATACATAGATGACCTGGAAGAGGGGACAGAGTGTAGTGTAACAAAATTTGCAGATGACACTAAGATTAGTGGGAAAGCGGGTTGTGTAGAGGACACAGAGGCTGCAAAGAGATTTGGATAGGTTAAGTGAATGGGCGAAGGTTTGGCAGATGGAATACAATGTCGGAAAGTGTGAGGTCATCCACCTTGGGGGGGAGGGGGGGGGAAAAAATCAGTAACGGAAAATTATTTGAATGGGGAGAAATTACAACATGCTGAGGTGCAGAGGGACCTGGGGGTCCTTGTGCATGAATCCCAAAAAGTTAGTTTGCAGGTGCGGCAGGTAATCAGGAAGGCGAATGGAATGTTGGCCTTCATTGCGAGAGGGATGGAGTACAAAAGCAGGGAGGTCCTGCTGCAACTGTATAGGGTATTGGTGAGGCCGCACCTGGAGTACTGCGTGCAGTTTTGGTCACCTTACTTAAGGAAGGATATACTGGCTTTGGAGGGGGTACAGAGACGATTCACTAGGCTGATTCCGGAGATGAGGGGTTTACCTTATGATGATGGATTGAGTAGACTGTGTCTTTACTCGTTGGAGTTCAGAAGGATGAGGGGTGATCTTATAGAAACATTTAAAATCATGAAAGGGATAGACAAGATAGAGGCAGAGAGGTTGTTTCCACTGGTCGGGGAGACTAGAACTAGGGGGCACAGCCTCAAAATACGGGGGAGCCAATTTAAAACTGAGTTGAGAAGGAATTTCTTCTCCCAGAGGGTTGTGAATCTGTGGAATTCTCTGCCCAGGGAAGCAGTTGGGGCTAGCTCATTGAATGTATTCAAATCACAGATAGATAGATTTTTAACCAATAAGGGAATTAAGGGTTACGGGGAGCGGGCGGGTAAGTGGAGCTGAGTCCACGGCCAGATCAGCCATGATCTTATTGAATGGCGGAGCAGGCTCGAGGGGCTAGATGGCCTACTCCTGTTCCTAATTCTTATGTTCTTATTTGTAGTGTTTAAATTCCCATTGCATAGAACAGTCCAGCACAGGGGGAGGCCATTCGGCCCTTCGAATCTGTGCCGGCCCTTTCGAACAGCGATCCACTCAGTCCCACTCCCCTGCTCTTTCCCCATATCCTTGACATCTTTTCTCCTTCCAGTATTTATCCAATTCCTTTTGAAAGTTACTGTTGAATCTGTATCCACCACCCTATCAGGCAGCACGGTCCAAGTCCCAAACACTCGCTGCGTAAAAATGGTTCCCCTCATATGGCCTCGGGTTCTTTTACCGATCGCCTTAAATCTGTGCCCTCTGGTTATAGAGTCTTCAGCCTTTGCAAACTGTTTCTCTTTATTTAGCTCTGGAACTCCCTCCCTAAATCTCTCTGCCTCTCTCTCCTCCTTCAAGACGCACCTTAAAATCTACCTCTTTGACCAAGCTTTTGGCCACCTGCCCTCATTTCTCCTTATGTGGCTCAGTGTCACATTTTTTATCTCCTAACACTCCTGTGATGCGCCGTGGGACGTTTCACTGCGTTAAAGGCGCTATATAGATGCAAGTTGTTTATTTACTCTCAATCCTTCATGATTTTAAACACCTCTATCAAATCTCCTCTGCCTTCTCTGCTTTATTTGCAATACTAAAAGTGTCTGCCTGTGCCCCTGGTGCTGTGACTCAAGCTACAGGATTCAACTGCGTGTCGCAGTGTTAGCTGCTTGTCCATTGCTCCGAACGTTTCATTCAGCTGCCGGAGGCCAGTATTGATCAATGAAGCTCGGAGAGCCCAGTGGTCATTATCATTATCATCAGCAGCACAAAACCGTTAGCTCGCGGGGTTAATAACCAGACTGCCAATTGTCAACTCACTCGCCGGTGTGAATGTCAAACCTTTGTTATCTAACCCGTGCTGTACCTGCCCTGGGAGTGTTTGATGGGACAGTGTAGAGGGAGCTTTACTCTGTATCTAACCCCCTGTACCTGCCCTGGGAGTGTTTGATGGGACAGTGTAGAGGGAGCTTTACTCTGTATCTAACCCCCTGTACCTGCCCTGGGAGTGTTTGATGGGACAGTGTAGAGGGAGCTTTACTCTGTATCTAACCCCCTGTACCTGCCCTGGGAGTGTTTGATGGGACAGTGTAGAGGGAGCTTTACTCTGTATCTAACCCCCTGTACCTGCCCTGGGAGTGTTTGATGGGACAGTGTAGAGGGAGCTTTACTCTGTATCTAACCTGTGCTGTACCTGCCCTGGGAGTGTTTGATGGGAC
Source organism: Pristiophorus japonicus (assembly GCF_044704955.1). NCBI lineage: Eukaryota > Metazoa > Chordata > Chondrichthyes > Pristiophoridae > Pristiophorus > Pristiophorus japonicus. Next base: position 4,667,031 of record NC_091979.1, read on the forward strand.
AGTGTAGAGGGAGCTTTACTCTGTATCTAACCCGTGCTGTACCTGCCCTGGGAGTGTTTGATGGGACAGTGTAGAGGGAGCTTTACTCTGTATCTAACCCCCTGTACCTGCCCTGGGAGTGTTTGGTGGGACAGTGTCGATGAGCTTTACTCTGTATCTCACCCTGTGCTGTACCTGCCCTGGGAGTGTGTGATGGGACAGTGTAGAGGGAGCTTTACTCTATAACCCGTGCTGTACCTGCCCTGGGAGTGTGTGATGGGGAAGGTTGGCTGAATGCTTGCGGGTGAAGCGTGTGAGACTATTGAAACAGTCTGACCACTCCCCAGTGTTGGGCTCGTGATCAGTCACTGCCGCTCGCTGATAGAGTGTTGGTTCAGAAGCTGTCAGCGAAGAGTTAACGCCTGGGTGTAAATGTGCAAATGGAGAGGGAAGAATGTGTCCTGTTAATACTGCTCGCTGCTCAGAGGCTGCAACAGGACTGTACATGAGAGGCAGATGTTCCTGAAGGTTATTTTTTGAGCAGTTCAGTTTCAAAAACAACAGGATGTAAATGGTACAATTTTAAAGGGTGTGCAAGGACAGAGTCCTGGGGGTGTGTGCACACAAGTCTTTGAAGTTGACAGGACAAGATTGAGAGAAGGCTGATTGAAAAAAGCATACAGGATCCTTGATATTAGAAGCAGAGACATAGAGGGAGGTTAATATCCAGGCTAACATCCCCAGCATTGAAGCACTGACCACACTCGATCAGCTTCGCTGGGCAGGGCCACATTGTCCGCATGTCCCCCAGACACGAGACTCCCAAAGCAAGCGCTCTACTCGGAACTCCTTCATGGCAAACGAGCCAAAGGTGGGCAGAGGAAACGTTACAGGGACACCCTCAAAGCCTCCCTGGTAAAGTGCGACATCCCCACTGACACCTGGGAGTCCCTGGCCAAAGACCGTCCTCGGTGGAGGAAGTGCATCCAGGAGGGCGCTGAGCACCTCGAGTCTCAACACCGCGAGCATGATGAGGTCGGGCGCAGGCAGCGGAAGGAGCGTGCGGCAAATCAATCCCACCGCCCCCCCCCCCTCCCGCCTTTCTCCGACGAATGTCTGTCCCACCTGTGACCGGGATTGGCTCTCATGTTGGACTGTTCGGCCACCTAAGGACTCGCTTTAGGAGTGGAAACAAGTCTTCTTCGATTCCGAGGGACTGCCTATGATGATGATTGTGTATTGCTAAACTTTTATAAATCACTGGTTAGGCCTCAGCGGGAATATTCGGGGCACCACACCTTCGGAAGGATCTCAAGGCCTTGGAGACGAGATGGACTAGAATGGCACCAGGGGGTGAGGCACTTCAGTTACGTGGAGAAGCTGGGGTGGTCCTCCTTTGAGAAGGAAAGGTTAAGGGGAGGTTTAATAGAGGGGTTAAACATGATGGGGGGGGTGGAAACAGAGTCGATAAGGAGAAACTGTTCCCACTGGGAGGAGGGCCGGTAACCAGAGGACTCGGGTTCAAGGTCATTGACAAAAGAACCAGAGGGTGAGAATGTGTTTACGCAGCGAGTTGTTGTGATCGGGAAGGCGCTGCCTGAAAGGGCGGTGGGAGCAGGTTCAGTAGCCACTTTCAAAATGGGGGGGGTGGCGGGGAGAGAAAGAGGGGGAGTAATTGGACAGCTCTTCGAAAGAGCCGGCACAGGAATGATGGGCTGAATGGCCTCCGAATATAGCTATAAGAACATAAGAAATAGGAGCAGGAGTCGGCCATACAGCCCTTGGAGCCTGCTCCACCATTTAATACAGGGGCAGGGAGGTGTTGCTACAGTTGTACAGGGCCTTGGTGAGGCCACACCTGGAGTATTGTGTACAGTTTTGGTCTCCTAACCTGAGGAAGGACATTCTTGCTATTGAGGGAGTGCAACGAAGGTTCACCAGACTGATTCCCGGGATGGTGGGACTGACCTATCAAGAAAGACTGGATCAACTGGGCTTGTATTCACTGGAGTTCAGAAGAATGAGAGGGGATCTCATAGAAACTTTTAAAATTCTGATGGGTTTAGACAGGTTAGATGCAGGAAGAATGTTCCCAATGTTGGGGAAGTCCAGAACCAGGGGTCACAATCTGAGGATAAGGGGTAAGCCATTTAGGACCGAGATGAGGAGAAACTTCTTCACCCAGAGAGTGGTGAACCTGTGGAATTCTCTACCGCAGAAAGTTGTTGAGGCCAATTCACTAAATATATTCAAAAAGGAGTTTGATGTAGTCCTTACTACTAGGGGGATCAAGGGGTATGGTGAGAAAGCAGGAATGGGGTACTGAAGTTGCATGTTCAGCCATGAACTCATTGAATGGCGATGCAGGCTAGAAGGGCCGAATGGCCTACTCCTGCACCTATTTTCTATGTTTCTATGCCACATTTTTGCCCACTCACTTAGCCTGTCTATGTCCTTTTGCAGATTTTTTGTGTCCTCCTCACACATTGCTTTTCCTCCTATCTTTGTATCGTCAGCAAACTTGACAACGTTACACTCGGTCCCTTCTTCCAAGTCGTTAATATAGATTGTAAATAGTTGGGGTCCCAGCACTGATCCCTGCGGCACCCCACTAGTCACTGATCGCCAACCCGAGAATGAACCATTTATCCCGACTGTTTTCTGTTCGTTAGCCAATCCTCTATCTTTGAGGGTGTCCTTGAATGGTTGGTTCTCCTAAGAACCATCTACAAGATGCACTGCAGCAACTCGCCAAGGCTTCTTCGGCAGCACCTCCCAAACCCGCGACCTCTACCCGCTAGAAGGACAAGGACAGCAGGCGCATGGGAACACCCCCACCTCCACGTTCCCCTCCCAGTCACACACCATCCTGACTTGGAAATATATCGGCCGTTCCTTCATCGTCGCTGGGTCACAATCCTGGAACTCCCTCCCTAACAGCACTGTGGGAGCACCTTCACCACACGGGCTGCAGCGGTTCAAGAAGGCAGCTCACCACCACCTTCTCGAGGGACATTGAGGGATGGGCAATAAATGCCGGCCTTGCCAGCGATGCCCACATCCCAAGAACAAATTTTTTTTTTTTTTTTTTTAATTCTATGCCCTACAAAAACGCAGTCCCATCTTTTCAGATGCTGATGTGGCCTTCGAGGTGCGTCTGTCTACAAAGCCCTATTGTCTACACTCTCTTGGGAAGTTGTCTCAGTCACACTGTGGGTTTTCTTTCTAAGATCTTCTCGTGATCTTCACTAAGTGGATGCTGTCGGTGGTTTGCTGAGACAGCCTTGTGGTGAGACTGCGATGGAAGTGACTAGTTCTCCACTTCAGTCACTTTCGTCTAAGCTCATGGGATTTGCTTTTGTTTTTGGCTTTCTCACCACCTCACCTGAAGGTACTGACTCTTGCTGTGTTACAATTCAGGGCTGTAGGACACTCTCACGGCATTCTTTCATAAGAACATAAGAAATAGGACCATACGGCCCCTCGAGCCTGCTCCACCATTTAATACGATCATGGCTGATCCAATCATGGACTCAGCTCCACTTCCCCGCCCGCTCCCCATAACCCTTCACTCCCTTATCGCTCAAAAATCTGTCTATCTCCACCTTAAACATATTCAATGACCCAGCCTCCACAGCTCTCTGGGGCAGAGAATTCCACAGATTTACAACTGATGGGGAGACTAGAACTAGAGGGCATGATCTTAGAATAAGGGGCTGCCCATTTAAAACTGAGATGAGGAGCAATTTCTTCTCTGAGGGTTGTAAATCTGTGGAATTCCTCCTCATCTCAGTTTTAAATGGGCGGCCCCTTATTCTAAGACTATGCTACTTAGTTCTAGTTTCCCTTATGAGTGGAAACATCCTCTCTCCATCCACCTTGTCGAGCCACCTCATAATCTTATACGTTTCAATAAGATCACCTCTGACAGAAGAGCAGGGGGAGTTCTCTCCTATGCCAATATTTACCCCTCAACCAATGTCACTTTTTTTTTTTTAAAAACAGGTTACCTGGTCACTTGTCACATTGCTGTTTGTGGGACCTTGCTGTGCACAAATTGGTTACCACGTTTCTTGGGAATATAGGCCATTCAGTCAGATTGTGGTTGATCTGCGACCAAACTCCATCTACCTGCTTTGGTTCCACAACCCTTAATACCCTTGCCCAGCACAAATCGATCAATCTCAGTTTTCACATTTTCAATTGACTCCCAGCCTCAACACCTTTTTTTGGGGGGGTGGGGGGGGGAGGGGAGAGAGTTCCGGATTCCCACTGCCCTGTGTGTGAAGAAGTGCTTCTTGACACCGATCATGGACTCGGCTCCACTTCCCCGCCCGCTCCCCATAACCCCTTATCGGTTCAGAAACTGTCTATCTCTGTCTTATTTATTCAATGTCCCAGCTTCCACAGCTCTCTGAGGCAGCGAATTCCACAGAATTACAACCCTCAGAGAAGAAATTCCTCCTCATCTCAGTTTTAAATGGGCGGCCCCTTATTCTAAGACCATGCCCCCTAGTTCTAGTCTTCCCCGTCAGTGGAAACATTCTCTCTGCATCCACCTTGTCAAGCCCCCTCATAATCTTATACGTTTCGATAAGATCACCTCTCATTCTTCTGAATTCCAATGAGTAGAGGCCCAACCTACTCAACCTTTCCTCATAAGTCAACCCCTTCATCCCCGGAATCAACCGAGTGAACCTTCTCTGAGCTGTCTCCAAAGCAAGTATATCCTTTCGTAAATACGGAGACCAAAACTGCACGCAGTGTTCCAACACCTTGATCAGATCGCCCCGTAATCTTCTACACTCGAGGGAATACAGGACCAGTCTGTGCAACCTGCCCCCAGAATTTACCCCCCTCAGCCCCGGGTATCAGTCGGGTGAATCTGCGCTGCCCCCCCCCTCCGAGGCCAGTATATCTCTCCTCGGGCGGGGCCCAGGACTGGACGCAGTGCTCCAGATGGGGTCTGACCCTTGATAGTTTCCTACACAACAGCTGCCACATTTCCAAAAAGCAAGTACTTCATTGGCTGTAAAACGCTTTGGGATATCTTGAGCTTGTGAACGGTACTACATAAATGCAAGTCTGTCTTTCTTGGTTTGAACCTTGAGGGTGCAAGAGAAAAGGGTTCTGGGACTGCATGTTCCCAAATCCTTGAAGGTGGCAGGGCCAGTTGATCATCATCATCATCACCATAGGCAGTCCCTCGGAATCGAGGAAGACTTGCTTCCACTACTGAAGTGAGTCCTTAGGTGGCTGAACAGTCCAATACGAGAGCCACAGTCCCTGTCACAGGTGGGACAGACAGTGGTTGAGGGAAGGGGAGGGTGGGACTGGTTTGCCGCACGCTCCTTCCGCTGCCTGCGCTTGGTTTCTGCACGCTCTCGGCGATGAGACTCGAGGTGCTCAGCGCCCTCCCGGATGCACTTCCTCCACTTAGGGCAGTCTTTGGCCAGGGACTCCCAGGTGTCGGTGGGGATGTTGCACTTTATCAGGGAGGCTTTGAGGGTGTCCTTGTAACGTTTCCTCTGCCCACCTTGAGCTCGTTTGCCGTGAAGGAGTTCCGAGTAGAGCGCTTGCTTTGGGAGTCTCGTGTCGGGCATGTGAACTATTCTGTCGAGGGAGGAGACGGAGCGGGGAGTTGGCAAAACTTACTGTCCGGGCACAATGCAAGACAGTGCCCTGGGCGGTGAGCGCCCTCTCCGTGACCTCTGCCCACTGTCAGGAAATACAACAGTAGGGTTGTGTTGAAGGAACTATGTAAAGACAGGGTTGTTCTTGCTATTTTTTGTCTTGTTGGTGATGGCTGATTTTATTATTAGTCAGCTGAGGGGATAAGAGCCAAGGGCCAGAGATAGAAGATAATGGGGTGGAAATTCAGTCTTCTGCTGCCCGTCTCTCTTAGCTTCCTGGAGTGGTGGCAATGGCGGCGGAAAGCACTTGCGCCTGGGCAACCATCTTCCAGAGCCCCGCTGGGACATTCGGGGCCGGTTTTGGTGGGGCCTGGGAGAGGCGAGCCCGCGTGTAACGCCTCTGGTTGTGACACCGGCTTGGTTTTTGGCTCCTGCCCGATCCGTTGCGCCCCCTCGGGCTGTAGCGGCCGCAGTGGGGCCAGTAATGTCCACCCCGGGTGTGTGTGATTGCTTTTATTTTCAAATTGCGATTTACGTTGTGGTGGCCTGAGCTTATGTACTGTGAATGTTTCAGCTTTTCTCACCTCCCCCCCCCCCCCCCCCCCCCAAGGCCTCTGTTACGGCGCTCCGAGGCCGGCTGTTTAGCTCGGGACTTTCCCTTGCTCAACCAACCCCTCCCTTAGCGTCCCGCTCCACACTCCGGGCCCAGCCGATGAATATTGTGGCAGCAGACCCCAACCATTTGCCAGTGCAACATTTACCGCCTTTAACATAGTAAAAACCCAGGGCACTTCACAGGCGCGATTGGCAAACACAAATTTGACACCAAGCCCTGTAAGGAGATATTGGGGCAAGGCTTGGTCAAAGAGGTAGGTATTAAGAGCGTCTTAAAGGAGGAAAGAGTGGTTTAGGGAGGGAGCTCCAGAGCTTGGGGCCAGGCAGCAGAATGGTTGAGATGACAATCGGGGCTCGGGAGGCCAGAATTACCAGAGAGCTGTGAGGCTGTGGGGTTCACTCTCGGGGTCTGTGGTTGAGGCAGAAACACGGTCAACATTCAGGACGGGGTTGGAGAGGTGGATGAAGGGATATGGGAGCAGGGCGGGTGAATGCGGCCCTGTGGTGGGGGTAGACTCCAGCACGGACTGGAAGGGCCGATTGGCCTGTTTGTGTGCTGTAACGTTGGGTGTGACAGTAATCCCAAGCCCCTTGAGAGATCGCAGTCCGGGAAGGACAAAGTGCCCCATTGTCCACTCCCAACGCTCAGACAACACTTGTTACTACCCTCGAAGGGGGGAGGGGGGAGAGAGGGGAGAGGGGGCGGATGGAGGGGGGAGAGAGGGGAGAGGGGGCGGATGTAAGGGCTGGTGGGAGGGGAGGGAGCATGGAAGGGGACAGCAGCGATTGAGAGGGAGAGCAGGGTGGGAGAGGGTTGGAGGGTGGGGAAAGGGGTGGGTGGTGGAGGGGCGAGGAGGGTGAGGGTGGAGGGGAGCGCAGGAGGGATGGCGGAGTTGAGGTAGGAGGGGGGGCGTGGGATGGGGGCGGAGGGAGGCAGTGTGCGGTTATGTGGGATAACGGATTAGAGAGTGCGGACTGACACTCACGGGACAGACAGTTCCACGGGATGGGGTTGGTGAGGGTGACAGTCAGTTGTACAGCACTTTGTGCCGGAGAGTAATGGGCCCACGAGAGGTCTGGACAAAGGATATGTTTGTGAAGGCTGGGGAACATTAGAGAAATCGGTGCTCAGGGTGACAATTGGACAAGTCTTACTTCAGAACCTTCCCTCCAGTCTGGTTCCTGCTCGACCTTGCTGAGTAGCAGTCTGTAGCTCTCCAACACCCATCCTAACACTCGCTGACGCCTCCAAACTCCTTCCCTTACCGATAAGGGGAAGGCAGTCTCACAAGGGAGCTGTAAATTACCAGGCGAAGGTAAGCTTGTGGTGAATGCTGTCTCTCGCAAAACATGTCTTAACCAAGGTGTTTACGTCGAGAGAGAGATAATCTCCCAGTCTCGGGGCCTTCTGCAGATCTCCAGACAACCAGCTCAGCTCTTCTCTACTCCTGCTTCCCACAACCAACTTCACACTGCCTTTCCAGCCTGCTGCCACAACCCAATCTCCTCCCTGCCAGCTTTCTGTCCTCAGTTTGAAGAGTCAGCTGTGGCTCAGTGGGCCGCACTCTCGCCTCTGAGTCACAAGGTCGTGGGTTCAAGTCCCACTCCAGGGACTGGAGCACAATATCTAGGCTGACACTCCAGTACAGTGCTGAGGGAGGGGCAGTGCTGAGGGAGCGCCGCACTGTCGGAGGGGCAGTGCTGAGGGAGCGCCGCACTGTCGGAGGGGCAGTGCTGAGGGAGCGCCGCACTGTCGGAGGGGCAGTGCTGAGGGAGCGCCGCACTGTCGGAGGGGCAGTGCTGAGGGAGCGCCGCACTGTCGGAGGGGCAGTGCTGAGGGAGCGCCGCACTGTCGGAGGGGCAGTGCTGAGGGAGCGCCGCACTGTCGGAGGGGCAGTGCTGAGGGAGCGCCGCACTGTCGGAGGGGCAGTGCTGAGGGAGCACCGCACTGTCGGAGGTACCGCCTTACAAAAGAGAGCTGTGGAGGCTGGGTCATTGGATCTATTTAAGGCGGAGATAGATAGATTTTTAACGATAAGGGAGTAAAGGGTTATGGGGAGCGGGCGGGGAAGTAGAGCTGAGTCCATGATCAGATCAGCCATGGTCTTAATTGAATGGTGGAGCAGGCTCGAGGGGCCAAATGGCCGACTCCTGTTATGTTCTTACTGTATCAAAATCCTTCATAGTTTTAAACACACCTGTTAAATCTCCCCTTAACCTTCTCTGCTCCAAGGAGAACAACCCCAGCTTCTCCAGTCTATCCACGTAACTGAAGTCCCTCATCCCTGGAACCATTCTCGTAAATCTCCCCTGCACCCTCTCTAAGGCCTTCACATCCCAGTGTGGTGCCCAGAATTGAACACAATACTCCAGCTGGAGCCTAACCAGTGTTTTATAAAGGTTCGCCATAATATCCTTGCTTTTGTACTGTGTTTGTAAAGCTAAGGATCCTGAATGTTTTTTTAAACAGGCTTCTCTAGTTGCCCTGCCACCTTCCTGCACATACACCCCCTGTTCCTGCTGCATATTTACAATTGTACCATTTAGTGTATCTTGTCTCTCCTCATTCTTCCAAAATGCATCACTTTGCACTCATCCACATTAACTTCCATCTGCCACATGTCTGCCAATCTATATGGGTAGAGCTGCAGAACACCAAAGGGCAAAAAACGTTAGTAGGAGTTGTGTACAGACCTCCAAACAGTAATACGGATGTTGGGGAGGGCATCAAACAGGAAATTAGGGGTGCATGCAATAAAGGTGTAGCAGTTATAATGGGTGACTTTAATATGCACATAGATTGGGCTAGCCAAACTGGAAGCAATACGGTGGAGGAGGATTTCCTGGAGTGCATAAGGGATGGTTTTCTAGACCAATATGTTGAGGAACCAACTAGGGGGGAGGCCATCTTAGACTGGGTGTTGTGTAATGAGAGAGGATTAATTAGCAATCTCATTGTGCGAGGCCCCTTGGGGAAGAGTGACCATAATATGGTGGAATTCTGCATTAGGATGGAGAATGAAACAGTAATTTCAGAGACCATGGTCCAGAACTTAAAGAAGGGTAACTTTGAAGGTATGAGGCGTGAATTGGCTAGGATAGATTGGCGAATGATACTTAGGGGGTTGACTGTGGATGGGCAATGGCAGACATTTAGAGACCGCATGGATGAATTACAACAATTGTACATTCCTGTCTGGCGTAAAAATAAAAAAGGGAAGGTAGCTCAACCGTGGCTATCAAGGGAAATCAGGGATAGTATTAAAGCCAAGGAAGTGGCATACAAATTGGCCAGAAATAGCAGCGAACCTGGGGACTGGGAGAAATTTAGAACTCAGCAGAGGAGGGCAAAGGGTTTGATTAGGGCAGGGAAAATGGAGTATGAGAAGAAGCTTGCAGGGAACATTAAGGCGGACTGCAAAAGTTTCTATAGGTATGTAAAGAGAAAAAGGTTGGTGAAGACAAACGTAGGTCCCCTGCAGTCAGAATCAGGGGAAGTCATAACGGGGAACAAAGAAATGGCGGACCAATTGAACAAGTACTTTGGTTCGGTATTCACTAAGGAGGATACAAACAACCTTCCGGATATAAAAGGGGTCAGAGGGTCTAGTAAGGAGGGGGAACTGCGGGAAATCTTTATTAGTCGGGAAATTGTGTTGGGGAAATTGATGGGATTGAAGGCCGATAAATCCCCAGGGCCTGATGGACTGCATCCTAGAGTACTTAAGGAGGTGGCCTTGGAAATAGCGGATGCATTGACAGTCATTTTCCAACATTCCATTGATTCTGGATCAGTTCCTATGGAGTGGAGGGTAGCCAATGTAACCCCACTTTTTAAAAAAGGAGGGAGAGAGAAAACAGGGAATTATAGACCGGTCAGCCTGACCTCAGTAGTGGGTAAAATGATGGAATCAATTATTAAGGATTTCATAGCAGTGCATCTGGAAAATGGTGACATGATAGGTCCAAGTCAGCATGGATTTGTGAAAGGGAAATCATGCTTGACAAATCTTCTGGAATTTTTTGAGGATGTTTCCAGTAAAGTGGACAAAGGAGAACCAGTTGATGTGGTATATTTGGACTTTCAGAAGGCTTTCGACAAGGTCCCACACAAGAGATTAATGTGCAAAGTTAAAGCACATGGGATTGGGGGTAGTGTGCTGACGTGGATTGAGAACTGGTTGTCAAACAGGAAGCAAAGAGTAGGAGTAAACGGGTACTTTTCAGAATGGCAGGCAGTGACTAGTGGAGTGCCGCAAGGTTCTGTGCTGGGGCCCCAGCTGTTTACATTGTACATTAATGATTTAGACGAGGGGATTAAATGCAGTATCTCCAAATTTGCGGATGATACTAAGTTGGGTGGCAGTGTGAGCTGCGAGGAGGATGCTATTAGGCTGCAGAGTGACTTGGATAGGTTAGGTGAGTGGGCAAATGCATGGCAGATGAAGTATAATGTGGATAAATGTGAGGTTATCCACTTTGGTGGTAAAAACAGAGAGACAGACTATTATCTGAATGGTGACAGATTAGGAAAAGGGAAGGTGCAACGAGACCTGGGTGTCATGGTACATCAGTCATTGAAGGTTGGCATGCAGGTACAGCAGGCGGTTAAGAAAGCAAATGGCATGTTGGCCTTCATAGCGAGGGGATTTGAATACAGGGGCAGGGAGGTGTTGCTACAGTTGTACAGGGCCTTGGTGAGGCCACACCTGGAGTATTGTGTACAGTTTTGGTCTCCTAACTTGAGGAAGGACATTCTTGCTATTGAGGGAGTGCAGCGAAGGTTCACCAGACTGATTCCCGGGATGGCGGGACTGACCTATCAAGAAAGATTGGATCAACTGGGCTTGTATTCACTGGAGTTCAGAAGAATGAGAGGGGACCTCATAGAAACGTTTAAAATTCTGACGGGTTTAGACAGGTTAGATGCAGAAAGAATGTTCCCAATGTTGGGGAAGTCCAGAACCAGGGGTCACAGTCTGAGGATAAGGGGTAAGCCATTTAGGACCGAGATGAGGAGAAACTTCTTCACCCAGAGAGTGGTGAACCTGTGGAATTCTCTACCACAGAAAGTAGTTGAGGCCAATTCACTAAATATATTCAAAAGGGAGTTAGATGAAGTCCTTACTACTCGGGGGATCAAGGGGTATGGCGTGAAAGCAGGAAGGGGGTACTGAAGTTTCATGTTCAGCCATGAACTCATTGAATGGCGGTGCAGGCTAGAAGGGCTGAATGGCCTGCTCCTGCACCTATTTTCTATGTTTCTATGTTTCTATGTCCGCCCATTTCACCGGCCTGTCTCTGTCCTCCCAAAGTCTGTCGCTAACCTCCTCATTGTTACTACATTTCCCAGTTTTGTGTCATCTGCAAACTTTGAAATTCTGTCCAGTTCATTGATATACCGGCAACTCTCAATTACCCGAACATCGGCAAACCATTGTAACGGGATTTTAAATTCTGTTGCTAACAAGTGAAAAGACAGCTCCAAATAATTTGGAAAAATCGCCTTCCAAACACTGTACTCATTTGTATTTGCTCATTCTATCTCTCACACACACTCTCACATTCTCTCCTCTCTCTCTCGCACATTCTCTCCTCTCTCTCTCTCTCTCTCTCACACTCTCACATTCTCTCTCTCTCTCTCTCTCTCTCGCACATTCTCTCCTCTCTCTCTCTCTCACTCGCACACTCTCGCACTCTCTCTCTCTCGCACACTCTCTCTCTCACACTCGCTCGCTCTCTCTCTCACTCGCACATTCTCTCCTCTCTCTCTCTCTCTCTCTCACTCGCACACTCTCTCTCTCTCACGCTCGCTCTCTCTCTCACTCGCACATTCTCTCCTCTCTCTCACTCTCTCTCACTCGCACACTCTCTCTCTCTCTCACACTCTCTCTCTCTCTCTCTCTCTCACTCGCACATTCTCTCCTCTCTCTCACTCTCTCTCTCTCTCACTCGCACATTCTCTCTCACTCGCACATTCTCTCCTCTCTCTCTCTCGCACTCTCTCTCTCACACTCACTCACTCACTCACTCACTCACTCTCTCACTCTCTCTCTCACTCGCACATTCTCTCCTCTCTCTCACTCTCTCTCTCTCTCTCTCACTCGCACACTCTCTCCTCTCTCTCACTCTCTCTCTCTCTCTCACTCGCACACTCTCTCTCTCTCTCTCTCTCACTCTCTCTCTCTCTCTCACTCTCTCTCTCTCTCTCACTCTCTCTCTCACTCGCACACTCTCTCTCTCTCTCTCTCACTCGCACACTCTCTCTCACTCGCACACTCTCTCTCTCTCACTCTCTCTCTGTCTCTCACTCTCTCTCTCTCACTCGCACACTCTCTCTCTCTCTCTCACTCGCACACTCTCTCTCTCACTCTCTCTCTCTCTCTCACTCACTAAGACTCCCCCTCTGCCCTTGCTTTGCGGGTGTGTGTGTGTGCACGCTGCTGCAGCCGCTGTCTCTCGCGGCTGCCACTGACGTTGGGAACGGAGGCAGGGCTGGGACTGGGTTCCAGACACAGAACCTGTACATGCTGGTAATGTCCATCTCTTGTTACTGTTTGTAGCTGATTGTATTGATTCATTAAAGTTTTAACTTCAAAATGTAGACTCACCCTAACGGAGAAATCGTTTACCCGGAATAGCCCAATCCCCGAGGGACCCGGATAATCGAGAGTTGCCTGTATATTAAACACAGCAAAGGTCCTAATACTGACCCCTGGGGAAACACCACTGTAAACTTCCCTCTGTTTTCTGTCCCTTAAGAAAGAAAGACTTGGATTTATACATTATCGTCACGACCACTGGGCGTCTCAAAGAGCTTTACAGCCAATGAAGTACTTTTGGAGTGTAGTCACTGTTGTAATGTGGGAAACGCGGCAGCCAACTTGCTCACAGCAAGCTCCCACACACAGCAACGTGATAATCTGTTTTTGTGATGTTGATTGAGGGATAAATATTGGCCCCAGGACACTGGGGAGAACTCCCCTGCTCTTCTTCGAAATAGTGCCCTGGGATCTTTTCCGTCCACCTGAGAGAGCAGACGGGGCCTCGGTTTGACGTCTCATCTGAAAGACGGCACCTCCAACAGTGCAGCACTCCCTCAGCACTGCACTGGGAGTGTCAGCCGAGATTGATGTGCTCAAGTTGCTGCAGTGGGACTGTCTGACTCAGATGAGTGTAATCATCATCATCATCATGGGCGGTCCCTTGAACGAGGATGACTTGCTTCCACACGAGTTCACAGATGTTTCAATGAAGGACCCGATGTTCCAGTCCTGAACGCCAGTCGAGGGGGTGGAAGATGCCTGTGGGTGGATTGTTCTAACGTGGGGTGACTGTTGCACACCAGCCACCACACGGGGCTTGACAGAGCGAGGTCTTGGTCCAGTGACCCACTGAGCCACAGCTGACACTATAAACTGACATTACCCCGTGTCTGATCCATGCTGACCCGCCCCTTTAATCCCATGGGCTGCAAATTTTGCGAACAATATTAGAAAAAAGCAATTTGATTCAGAGTTCATGCAGGTTCAGAGGTAGTGGAATTTAGAAGAATGAATGGGGACCTCATCGAAACACACAAAATTCTGGCAGGACTGGACAGGTTAGATGCAGGAAGAATGTTCCCGATGTTGGGGAAGTCCAGAACCAGGGATCACAGTCTAAGGATAAGGGGTAAGCCATTTAGGACCGAGATGAGGAGAAACTTCTTCACCCAGAGAGTGGTGAACCTGTGGAATTCTCTACCACAGAAAGTAGTTGATGCCAATTCACTAAATATATTCAAAAGGGAGTTAGATATGGCTCTTACGGCTAAAGGGATCAAGGGGTATGGAGAGAAAGCAGGAAAGGGGTACTGAGGTGAATGATCAGCCATGAATGGTGGTTCAGGCTCGAAGGGCCGAATGGCCTACTCCTGCACCTACTTTCTATGTTTGTATGTTGCACGGGAGCAGACGTGGTATTTATACAGGGATTTGTCAGAGTCCCGACATTGCTGTCAATTCATGTACAATGACAGCACGCCCACGCTAATACAGAGAGCCACTGTAATCCCTAAAGGTTAAATTATAACTTTTAACCTTTTTTCAAATGATAGAACGCGACACAATGCGGTGATTGAGGGTATGGGCTGTCGCGGCAGGCTTGCAGTTGAAATGATATCGGGCGGGGGGGGTGGGGGAAATGAACGCAATCACCCTGGGCTCAGGCTGCAAGTTCACGATACCATTAAATCTTCGATCTCCAGCTGTCGTACCCAATCTGTTGTGGTGTGGCGGAGTTTGGCTGCTCTCGAGCTGGGTGACGGAGGGGGAGGGGGGTGAGCTGCAGATGGTCCCCGGCTCGGGAGGCAGTGCTTTCATCTCCGAGTTAAAGTCGGGAGTTCCAGCACTGCTCCAGTGACATGAGCGCATAAAGCTAGGCTGACATTTCCAGTGCAGTGCTGAGGGAACACTTTGAGACGTCTCATGATCATAAAGATACGGTATAAATCCAAGTCTCTCCTTAAGGGACAGAAGTTTACAGTGGTGTTTCCCTAGGGATCGGTATTGGGTCCATTGCAGTGTTTGATATATATATTGATGACCTGGACTGGGGCAGAATTTCAAAGTTTGCAGATGGCACGAAACTCAGAAATGTAGTAAAACGTCGGAGGGGTTGTCTTTCAGACCTGACGTTAAACCAAGGCTCCATCTGCTCTCTCGGGTGGACGTAAAAGATCCCATGGCACTATTTCGAAGAGGGCTAACGAGGTAAGGGACTACACATGAAATGGTAGGATACTAAGATGTGTAGAGGGACAAAGGGACCTTGGAGTGCAGGTCCACAGATCCCTGAAGGTAGCAGGCCAGGTAGATAAGGTGGTTAAGAAGGCATACGGAATACTTGCCTTTATTAGCCGGTGCATAGAATACAAGAGCAGGGAGGTTACGCTTGAACTGTATAAAACACTGGTTAGGCCACAGCTGGAGTACTGCGTGCAGTTCTGGTCACCACATTACAGGAAAGATGTGATTACATTGGAGAGGGTACAGAGGAGATTTACGAGGATGTTGCCTGGACTGGAGAATTTTATCTATGAGGAAAGATTGGATAGGCTGGGGTTGTTTTCTTTGTAACAGGGGAGACCTGATTGAGGTGTATAAAATTATGAGGGGCCTGGATAGTGTGGATAGGACGGACCTGTTTCCCTTAGCAGAGGGGTCAACAACCAGGGGGGCATAGATTTAAAGTAATTGGGGGGAGGTTTAGAGGGGGTTTGAGGGGAAATGTCTTCACCCAGAGGGTGGTGGGGGTCTGGAACTCTCTGCCTGAAACCCTCACCACATTTAAAGTGACTTGAGATATTCTGTGATCATGAAAGGCGCTATAGAAATTCAGGTACCCACCTGATCCCCATCAGCTTAAGGATTCTGGGGTGGTAGCCAAGGAATTCCGAGAAGTCATGCCCCACTCGTCGAAACTGGGATGACCGCAACCCGAGAGGATGTGGAGGACAAGGAAACGCTCTCCGGGGCATGGGTGGGGCAGAAGCAGAGCGAGCGCAGGGCCGTGTAGAAGTGGGGGCCCTCCCCTTCACTACCGGGCAGGGCCAGGCAGCAGACTCTCTGTGGGGGGCCCACGCGGACCAGCGGGGTGCCGGGCCGACCAATCGCGGCACGGACTCCGCGCCCGAGGAGACGACGGGTAAGTCGGACGTTTTTTTTTTTAATCGCGCGCGCCCCGTGAGCGCCTGACCACCGTGTACGCGCCCCACCCGGGACACTGTCGTTAAGGGAGGCAATGCCAAATTTTTTGCTCCGGGGTGCTACACAGCGGAGTGGGGAGCTACGGGTTACCGCTGTCGCCGGGGAATTTAGCAGGAGTTGTTAGCAGCGCCGCGCCCAGGTGAGGAATCATGCGCACCCCAATAATGCCCCCTCAACGGGAGGCGCAACGACCCCAATGCCCCCCCCCCCCACCCCTCCCCTGTGGATGCGATACTCTCCCCTCCCCCACTCCAGACTGGCTGCATTGCCAACCTGTTGGATGTGGCCGACACCTTTAAGCAGATATAGGCGGAACAGACTGCTTTGCGGAGCACCTCCGTTCAGTCCGTGAGTGTGACCCTGAGCTTCCGGTCGCCTGTCACTTTAATTCCCCGCCCCACTCCCACCCTGACCTCTCCGTCCTCGGTCTCCTGCACTGTTCCAACGAAGCTCAACGTAAGCTCGAGGAACAGCACCTCATCTTTCGTTCAGGCACTTTACAGCTTTCGGGACTCGACATCGAGTTCAACAATTTCAGAGCGTAACCTCGGCCGATTCACCTTCCCCTTATCTTATGTATTTTCTCTTTGTCTCCAAAGGCAGCTGGTAATTATCCTGCCATTCACAACCAATCTAGACTAACTTTTTTTCTAACTTCTGCCATTACCAAATCAATTCGGCCCATCATCCCTTTGTCTCTCTAATCTCTCCTGCCTTCCACCCAATCACAGACCTTCCCTTTTGTTCTTCCCCTCCTTCAGAATCCGTTCATTCCGAACATTCTCCAGTTCTGACAAAGGGTCATCGACCCGAAGCGTTAACTCTGCTTCCTCTCCACAGACGCTGCCCGACCCGCTGAGATTTCCAGTATTCTCTGTTTTTATTCCAGATTCCAACAAAGACTTTTGTTTTTTTTAATTACATGCGGGACATATGCTGCTATGAGGAATATGAGGGATGTGCCCAGACTGGCCTTCACCGCGTGACTGAGATCATGCAGCATGTTTGGTGCTCATTAGTTACTCCATTATAGTTATTGCTAAGCTTTTATAAATTACTGGTTAGGCCGCAGCTGGAGCATTGTGTTAGATTCTGCGCACAGCAAATCAGGAAAGGTGTCGAGGCCTTGGGAGAGGGTGCGGAGGAGATTTACTGGAATGGGATCGGGGATGAGGGGCTTTTTTATGTAGAGACATTAGAGAAGTTGGGGTTCTCCTTAATGTCAGCCGTGGCTCAGTGGGCAGCACTCTCGCCTCTGAGTCAGAAGGCTGTGGGTTCAAGTCCCACTCCCGGAACTTGAGCAGAAAAATCCAGGCTGATGATCCCAGTGCAGTGCTGAGGGAGCGCCGCACTGTCGGAGGGGCAGTGCTGAGGGAGCACCTCACTGTCGGAGGGGCAGTGCTGAGGGAGCACCTCACTGTCGGAGGGTCAGTACTGAGGGAGCGCCGCACTGTCGGAGGGGCAGTGCTGAGGGAGCACCTCACTGTCAGAGGGGCAGTGCTGAGGGAGCGCCGCACTGTCGGAGGGGCAGCACTGAGGGAGCGCCGCACTGTCGGAGGGGCAGCACTGAGGGAGCGCCGCACTGTCGGAGGGGCAGCACTGAGGGAGTGCCGCACTGTCGGAGGGGCAGCACTGAGGGAGCGCCGCACTGTCGGAGGGGCAGTACTGAGGGAGCGCCGCACTGAGGGAGCGCCGCACTGTCGGAGGGGCAGCGCTGAAGGAGCGCCGCACTGTCGGAGGTGCCGTCTTTCGGATGAGACGTTAAACCGAGGCCCCATCTGCTCTCTTGGGGACGTAAAAGATCCCACAGCCAGTATTTTGAAGACTAGCAGAGGAGTTATCCCCGGTGTCCTGGGGCCAATATTTATCCCTCAATCAACATCATATCTGGTTATTAACCTCATTGCTGTTTACTGTGCGCAAATTGGCTGCCGCATTTCCCACATTACAACAGTGACTACACTCCAAAAGTACTTCATTGGCTGTAAAGTACTTTGGGATGTCCAGTGGTCGTGAACAGTGTTATATAAATGCAAGTATTTTTAGAGCAGAGAAGGTTAAGGGGAAACTTGCTGGAGGTGTTCAAAATCATGAGGTGTTTTGATAGAGTAAGTAAGGAGCGAATTTTTAGTGGCAGAAGGCTAAAGGTGCTATTTAAATGCAACTTGTTGTTGCTCCGCAGTCGAGCTGTTGATCACCAGGCGTGTGCGCTCAATATGCACCGTAATCTCTTTTCCCCCCGCCCCCACTTAAAACATTCTGCCTGTACGACTCAGAGACCACTCACCGACCCCTCGCTACCTGGCCTGATTCATGCCTTCGATCACGTCAACAGCACAGGATGCTGGCGAAATCTCTCCTGGGTGTTCCCTACAGGCGTGTGGTGTGACTGCTGATTGTAGCACCGGGCCAAATCCCACGCCTTGTTCTCTGAGTCAATGTAAAGAGACTGGGATTGTTCCCCTTGGAAGCAGAGAAGGCTCCGGGGAGATTGAACAGAGGTGTTCAAAATGATCCCAAGGCTTTGGATAGAGTAAATAAGGAGGAACAGTTTGGCAAGAGAGTCAGTAACCAGAGGACAGACATTGGCTGTAAAGCACTTAGGTCATCCTAAGGTTGTGAAAGGCACTATATAAATGCAAGAATGGCCAACCACTAGACGTCTCTCGCTCGCTCGCTCGCTCTCTCTCTTGCGCCCCCTCTCTCTCTCTCTCTCTCTCTCTTGCGCCCCTCTCGCTCGCAGCAATCTTTGAATCCCAGAATCATGTGATCCTATCAGAGCAAGGAATGTTGGCCTTTCATTGTTCCAGGCTCGATAAATTAAATCTAGAAAGAAGGAAGCAAAATTTGACACCGAGCTGAATAAGTAAAAATTAGCGCAGGTGACCAGACACTTGGTCAAAGGAGAAAGTGACAGAGAGGTTTAGTAAGGGATTCCAGAACTTAGGGCCCCAGGCACAGCTGCCAATGGTGGAGGGGTGGAATCTGGGGCCTGATTTGGTGAAGTGCAGAGTTCTCGGAGGGATGTAGGGGCTGGAGGGGGTTACAGAGATAGGGAGGGGTGTAGGGGCTGGAGGAGGTTACAGAGATAGTGAGCGGTGTAGGGGCTGGAGGAGGTTACAGAGATAGGGAGCGATGTAGGGGCTGGAGGAGGTTACAGAGAAGGTTACAGAGATAGGGAGGGGTGTAGGGCTGGAGGAGGTTACAGAGATAGGGAGGGGTGTCGGGGCTGGAGGGGGTTACAGAGATAGGGAGGGGTGTAGGGGCTGGAGGAGGTTACAGAGATAGTGAGCGGTGTAGGGGCTGGAGGAGGTTACAGAGATAGGGAGCGATGTAGGGGCTGGAGGAGGTTACAGAGATAGGGAGGGGTGTAGGGCTGGAAGGGGTTACAGAGATAGGGAAGGATGTAGGGGCTGGAAGAGGTTACAGGGATAGGGAGCGGTGTAGGGCTGGAGGGGGTTACACAGATAGGGAAGGGGGCAGGGACACAGAGGGATTTACACATGAGAATGAGAATTTTAAAACCAAGGCGTTGCCAGACTGGGAGCCGCTGTGGGTCAGTGAGCACAGGGAGTGACGTGATGTGACGTGACCTGGTCTGGTGTGGGGGACGAGCAGCTTGTGGGCAGGAAGTGTCGTGGCATCAACATGATGTGCAGGTTACTGAGAGAGGGCCAAAGATGCTGGGGCAGATCCTCCAGGCCTGAGTCCTGATAGTGAGCAAGTTCGCAGGACTGAGATAATGCACAGTGACCCGACCAGCCATTTGGCGAGGACTCATTGTTGGCGGAAGGCTGTGGGATTCTTGGACTCGAGAGTCTCGGTGGTGTGCACGCGCCACCATTCACCCACCCTCCCTGGGGTGTACCCCACCCCTGCCACTCCCCCCGCTGCCTGCAACTGCTACAGCCTTCCACTGGAACTTTCCATTGAGTCAAAGACTTTGCACATCAACAAGCTGATCAAACGCTTGCATCCAGCTCAAGGCTTCGTGATTACAAGTCGGCAATAATTCACGCTGACCTCGGGCAGAGCACTTTAAAAACGTGTCGGCGCACAGCCCTGGTAAGATTTCTGCTGTTTGGCCAGTCACAAGAACATAAGAAATAGGAGCAGGAGTCGGCCATTCGGCCCCTCGAGCCTGCTCCGTCATTTAATACGACCATGGCTGATCCGATCATGGACTCAGCTCCACTTCCCCGCCCACTCCCCATAACCCTTTACTCCCTTATCGCTCAAAAATCTGTCTATCTCCAACATAAATTTATTCAATGACCCAGCCTCCACAGCTCTCTGGGGCAGAGAATTCCACAGATTTACAACCCTCTGAGAAAAGAAATTCCTCCTCATCTCAAGTTTTAAATGGGCAGTCCCTTATTCTGAGACTATGACCTCTAGTTCTAGATTCCCCCACGAGGGGAAACATCCTCTCTGCATCTACCCTCTCCAGCCTCCTCAGAATTTTATATGTTTCAATAAGATCACCTCTCATTCTTCTAAACTCCAATGAGTACAGGCTCAACCTGCTCAACCTTTCTTCATGAGACAACCCCTTCATCTCCGGAATCAATCGAGTGAACCTTCTGAACACAACAACTTGTGTTAATGCACAGGAACAGGAGGAGGCCATTCAGCCCCTCGAGCCTGTTACACAGGAACAGGAGGAGGCCATTCAGCCCCTCGAGCCTGTTACACAGGAACAGGAGGAGGTCATTCAGCCCCGCGAGACTGTTACACAGGAACAGGAGGAGGCCATTCAGCCCCTCGAGCCTGTTCCACAGGAACAGGAGGAGGCCATTCAGCCCTGTGAGACTGTTACACAGGAACAGCAGGAGGCCATTCAGCCCCTCGAACCGACTCCACCATTCAACCAGATTAAGGCTGAAGTGTACAGCACCTTGAGGATAGTAAAACGTCCCCAGACATAATCAGACAAACGATTGACACCGAGTCAAACAAGGGGTCACTAGGACAGGTAACCATAAGATTGGGCAAAGTGGTCAAAGTTTTAAGGAGCGTCCTAAAGGAGGAGAGAGATGTGGAGAGGTTTAGGGAGGGAGTTCCAGAGCTTGGGGCCCAGGCAGTTGAAGGCACGACCACCGATGGTGGGGCGAAGAGTGTGGGGGGATGTACCAGAGGGCAGGATTTGAGGAGCGCAGAGATCACGGAAGGTTGTGGGGCTGGAGGAGATTACAGAGATAGGGAGGGTCGCGGCCATGGAGGGTTTTGTAAACACGGAGGATGAAGTATATTGTAAATAGTTGGGGTCCCAGCACTGAGCCATGTGGCACCCCACTAGTCACTGCCTGCCATTCTGAAAAGGACCCGTTTATCCCGACTCTCTGCTTCCTGTCTGCCAACCAGTTCTCTATCCACGTCAGTACATTACCCCCAATACCATGTGCTTTAATTTTGCACACCAATCTCTTGTGTGGATCCTTGTCAAAAGCCTTTTGAAAGTCCAAATACACCAAATCCACTGGTTTTCCCTTGTCCACTCAACTGATTACATCCTCAAAAAATTCTAGAAGATTTGTAAAGCATGATTTCCCTTTCATAAATCCATGCTGACTTGGACCGATCCTGTCACTGCTTTCCAAATGTGCTGCTATTTCATTTTTAATAATTGATTCCAGCATTTTCCCCATTACTGATGTCAGGCTAACCGGTCTATAATTCCCTGTTTTCTCTCTCCCTCCTTTCTTAAAAAGTGGTGTTACATTAGCTACCCTCCAGTCCATAGGAACTGATCCAGAGTCGATAGACTGTTGGAAAATGATCACCAATGCATCCACTATTTCGAGGGCCACTTCCCTAAGTACTCTGGGATGCAGACTATCGGGCCCCGGGTATTTATCGGCCTTCAATCCCATCAATTTCCCGAATACAATTTCCCGCCTAATAAGGATATCCTTCAGTTCCTCCTTCTCGCTAGACCCTCGGTCCCCTAGTATTTCCAGAAGGTTATTTGTGTCTTCCTTCGTGAAGACAGAACCAAAGTATTTGTTTAACTGGTCCGCCATTTCTTTGTTCGCCATTACAAATTCACCTGAATCTGACTGCAAGGGACCTACGTTTGTCTTCACTAATCTTTTTCTCTTCACATATCTATAGAAGCTTTTGCAGTCAGTTTTTATGTTCCCAGCAAGCTTCCTCTCATATTCTATTTTCCCCGTCCTAATTAAACCCTTTGTCCTCCTCTGCTGTATTCTAAATTTCTCTCAGTCCTCAGGTTTGCTGCTTTTTCTGGCCAATTTATATGCCTCTTCCTTGGATTTAACACTATCCCTCACTATCCCTAATTTCCCTTGTTAGCCACGGTTGAGCCACCTTCCCCGTTTTATTTTTACTCCAGACAGGGATGTATACTTGTTGAAGTTCATCCGTGTGATCTTTAAATGTTTGCCATTGCCTATCCACCGTCAACCCTTTAAGTATCATTTGCCAGTCTATTCTAGCCAATTCACATCTCATACCATCGAAGATACCTTTCCTTAAGTTCAAGACTTGGCTAGGATAGATTGGCGAATGATACTTAAGGGGTTGACAGTGGATGGGCAATGGCAGACATTTAGAGACCGCATGGATGAACTACAACAATTGTACATTCCTGTCTGGTGTAAAAATAAAAAAGGGAAGGTGGCTCAACCGTGGCTATCTAGGGAAATCAGGGATAGTATTAAAGCCAAGGAAGTGGCATACAAATTGGCCAGAAATAGCAGCGAACCCGGGGACTGGGAGAAATTTAGAACTCAGCAGAGGAGGACAAAGGGTTTAATTCGGGCAGGGAAAATGGAGTACGAGAAGAAGCTTGCAGGGAACATTAAGACGGATTGCAAAAGTTTCTATAGATATGTAAAGAGAAAAAGGTTAGCAAAGACAAACGTAGGTCCCCTGCAGTCAGAATCAGGGGAAGTCATAACGGGGAACAAAGAAATGGCGGACCAATTGAACAAGTACTTTGGTTCGGTATTCACTAAGGAGGACACTAACAACCTTCCGGATATAAAAGGGGTCAGAGGGTCTAGTAAGGAGGAGGAACTGAGGGAAATCCTTATTAGTTGGGAAATTGTGTTGGAGAAATTGATGGGATTGAAGGCCGATAAATCCCCAGGGCCTGATGGACTGCATCCCAGAGTACTTAAGGAGGTGGCCTTGGAAATAGCGGATACATTGACAGTCATTTTCCAACATTCCATTGACTCTGGATCAGTTCCTATCGAGTGGAGGGTAGCCAATGTAACCCCACTTTTTAAAAAAGGAGGGAGAGCGAAAACAGGGAATTATAGACTGGTCAGCCTGACATCGGTAGTGGGTAAAATGATGGAATCAATTATTAGCGAGAGGCGGCGGCAGTCCGAGAGGCGGGAGTTCCTGGCGTTGGCGAGGCCTATAAAGACCCAGCGGCAGCGAGAGGCGTGACCTGTGCAGCTACAGCGGGGAGAGAAGGCAAAAAAGAAGTAGAAAGAAATCAAAAGGTGACGTCACAGCCAAGAGGGGAAGTGATTGGCTGGTGATTGGTGAGTAGTTTTTCTCTCTTCTTTTTTCTCTTCTATAACAGTGAGTAACTTTTAACATTGTTGTTGCCAATTTAAGTGTATCTAAGGGTTAAGTCATGGCAGGAGAGCTCGGTCGGGTGTTATGCGCCTCCTGTACTATGTGGGAACTCAGGGACGACACCAGTGTCCCTGACGACTATCTCTGCAGGAAGTGTATCCGCCTCCAGCTCCTGACGGTCCGTGTTGCGGAATTGGAGCTGAGGCTGGTTTCACTCTGGAGCATCCACGATGCTGAGAATGACGTGAATAGCACGTGTAGCGAGTTGGTCTTACCGCAGGTAAAGGGTACACAGCCAGATAGTAAATGGGTGACCAACAGGAAGAGCAGTGCAAGGAAGGTAGTGCAGGGGTCCCCTGTGGTCATCCCCCTGCAAAACAGATACACTGCTTTGAGTACTGTTGAGGGGGATGACTCATCAGGGGAGGGCAGCAGCAGCCAAGTTCATGGCACCGTGGCTGGCTCTGTTGCACAGGAGGGCAAGAAAAAGAGTGGGAGAGCGATAGTGATAGGGGATTCATATGTAAAGGGAATAGATAGGCATTTCTGCGGCCGCAACCGAGACTCCAGGATGGTATGTTGCCTCCCTGGTGCAAGAGTCAAGGATGTCTCGGAGCGGGTGCAGGACATTCTAAAAAGGGAGGGAGAACAGCCAGTTGTCGTGGTGCACATTGGTACCAACGACATAGGTAAAAAAAAAGGGATGAGGTCCTACGAAACGAATTTAAGGAGCTAGGAGCTAAATTAAAAAGTAGGACCTCAAAAGTAGTAATCTCGGGATTGCTACCAGTGCCACGTGCTAGTCAGAGTAGGAATCGCAGGATAGCGCAGATGAATACGTGGCTTGAGCAGTGGTGCAGCAGGGAGGGATTCAAATTCCTGGGGCATTGGAACCGGTTCTGGGGAAGGTGGGACCAGTACAAACCGGACGGTCTGCACCTGGGCAGGACCGGAACCAATGTCCTAGGGGGAGTGTTTGCTAGTGCTGTTGGGGAGGAGTTAAACTAATATGGCAGGGGGATGGGAACCAATGCAGGGAGACAGAGGGAAACAAAAAGGAGGCAAAAGCAAAAGACAGAAAGGAGATGAGGAAAAGTGGAGGGCAGAGAAACCCAAGGCAAAGAACAAAAAGGGCCACTGTACAGCAAAATTCTAAAAGGACAAAGGGTGTTAAAAAAACAAGCCTGAAGGCTTTGTGTCTTAATGCAAGGAGTATCCGTAATAAAATGGATGAATTAACTGTGCAAATAGATGTTAATAAATATGATGTGATTGAGATTACAGAGACGTGGCTCCAGGATGATCAGGGCTGGGAACTCAACATCCAGGGGTATTCAACATTCAGGAAAGATAGAATAAAAGGAAAAGGAGGTGGGGTAGCATTGCTGGTTAAGGAGGAAATTAAGGCAATAGTTCGGAAGGACATTAGCTTGGATGATGTGGAATCTATATGGGTAGAGCTGCAGAACACCAAAGGGCAAAAAACATTAGTGGGAGTTGTGTACAGACCTCCAAACAGTAGTAGTGATGTTGGGGAGGGCATCAAACATGAAATTAGGGGTGCGTGCAATAAAGGTGCAGCAGTTATAATGGGTGACTTTAATATGCACATAGATTGGGTTAACCAAACTGGAAGCAATACGGTGGAGGAGGATTTCCTGGAGTGCATAAGGGATGGTTTTCTAGACCAATATGTCGAGGAACCAACTAGGGGGGAGGCCATCTTACACTGGGTGTTGTGTAATGAGAGAGGATTAATTAGCAATCTCGTTGTGCGAAACCCCTTGGGGAAGAGTGACCATAATATGGTGAAATTCTGCATTAGGATGGAGAATGAAACAGTTAATTCAGAGACCATGGTCCAGAACTTAAAGAAGGGTAACTTTGAAGGTATGAGGCGTGAATTGGCTAGGATAGATTGGCGAATGATACTGAAGGGGTTGACTGTGGATGGGCAATGGCAGACATTTAGAGACCGCATGAATGAACTACAACAATTGTACATTCCTGTCTGGCGTAAAAATAAAAAAGGGAAGGTGGCTCAACCGTGGCTATCAAGGGAAATCAGGGATAGTATTAAAGCCAAGGAAGTGGCATACAAATTGGCCAGAAATAGCAGCGAACCTGGGGACTGGGAGAAATTTAGAACTCAGCAGAGGAGGACAAAGGGTTTGATTAGGGCAGGGAAAATGGAGTACGAGAAGAAGCTTGCAGGGAACATTAAGACGGATTGCAAAGGTTTCTATAGATATGTAAAGAGAAAAAGGTTAGTAAAGACAAACATAGGTCCCCTGCAGTCAGAATCAGGGGGAACAAAGAAATGGCGGACCAATTGAACAAGTACTTTGATTCGGTATTCACTGAGGAGGACACAAACAACCTTCCGGATATAAAAGGGGTCGGAGGGTCCAGTAAGGAGGAGGAACTGAGGGAAATCTTTATTAGTCGGGAAATTGTGTTGGGGAAATTGATGGGATTGAAGGCCGATAAATCCCCAGGGCCTGATGGACTGCATCCCAGAGTACTTAAGGAGGTGGCCTTGGAAATAAAGGATGCATTGACAGTCATTTTCCAACATTCCATAGACTCTGGATCAGTTCCTATCGAGTGGAGGGTAGCCAATGTAACCCCACTTTTTAAAAAAGGAGGGAGAGAGAAAACAGGGAATTATAGACCGGTCAGCCTGACATCGGTAGTGGGTAAAATGATGGAATCAATTATTAAGGATATCATAGCAGTGCATTTCGAAAGAGGTGGTATGATAGGTCCAAGTCAGCATGGATTTGTGAAAGGGAAATCATGCTTGACAAATCTTCTGGAATTTTTTGAGGATGTTTCCAGTAGAGTGGACAAGGGAGAACCAGTTGATGTGGTATATTTGGACTTTCAGAAGGCTTTCGACAAGGTCCCACACAAGAGATTAATGTGCAAAGTTAAAGCACATGGGATTGGGGGTAGTGTGCTGACATGGATTGAGAACTGGTTGTCAGACAGGAAGCAAAGAGTAGGAGTAAATGGGGACTTTTCAGAATGGCAGGCAGTGACTAGTGGGGTACCGCAAGGTTCTGTGCTGGGGCCCCAGCTGTTTACACTGTACATTAATGATTTAGACGAGGGGATTAAATGTAGTATCTCCAAATTTGCGGATGACACTAAGTTGCGTGGCAGTGTGAGCTGCGAGGAGGATGCTATGAGGCTGCAGAGCGACTTGGATAGGTTAGGTGAGTGGGCAAATGCATGGCAGATGAAGTATAATGTGGATAAATGTGAGGTTATCCACTTTGGTGGTAAAAACAGAGAGACAGACTATTATCTGAATGGTGACAGATTAGGAAAAGGGAAGGTGCAACGAGACCTGGTTGTCATGGTACATCAGTCATTGAAGGTTGGCATGCAGGTACAGCAGGCGGTTAGGAAAGCAAATGGCATGTTGGCCTTCATAGCGAGGGGATTTGAGTACAGAGGCAGGGAGGTGTTGCTACAGTTGTACAGGGCCTTGGTGAGGCCACATCTGGAGTATTGTGTACAGTTTTGGTCTCCTAACCTGAGGAAGGACATTCTTGTTATTGAGGGAGTGCAGCGAAGGTTCACCAGACTGATTCCCGGGATAGCGGGACTGACCTATCAAGAAAGACTGGATCAACTGGGCTTGTTTTCACTGGAGTTCAGAAGAATGAGAGGGGACCTCATAGAAACGTTTAAAATTCTGATGGGGTTAGACAGGTTAGATGCAGGAAGAATGTTCCCAATGTTGGGGAAGCCCAGAACCAGGGGACACAGTCTAAGGATAAGGGGTAAGCCATTTAGGACCGAGATGAGGAGAAACTTCTTCACCCAGAGAGTGGTGAACCTGTGGAATTCTCTACCATAGAAAGTTGTTGAGGCCAATTCACTAAATATATTCAAAAAGGAGTTAGATGAAGTCCTTACTACTCGGGGGATCAAGGGGTATGGTGAGAAAGCAGGAATGGGGTACTGAAGTTGCATGTTCAGCCATGAACTCATTGAATGGCGGTGCAGGCTAGAAGGGCCGAATGGCCTGCTCCTGCACCTATTTTCTATGTTTCTAAGACCTAATCTCTGAATTAACTGTGTCATTCTCCATCTTAATAAAGAATTCTACCATATTATGGTCACTCTTCCCCAAGGGGCCTCGCAGATTGCTAATTAGTCCTTTCTCATTACACATCACCCAGTCTAGGATGGCCAGTTCTCTAGTTGGTTCCTCGACATATTAGTCCAGAAAACCATCCCTAATATACTCCAGGAAATCCTCCTCCACTGCATTGCTACCAGTTTGGTTAGCCCAATCTATATGTAGATTAAAGTCACCCATGATAACTGCTGTACCTTTATTGCACGCATCCCTAATTTCTTGTTTGATGCTGTCCCCAACCTCACTACTACTGTTTGGTGGTCTGTACACAACTCCCACTAGCGTTTTCTGCCCTTTGGTATTCCGTAGCTGCACCCATACAGATTCTATATCATCCAAGCTAATGTCCTCCAAGCTGTTGTGTTAATTTCCTCTTTAACACACTTTGCCCTTTTAGAATTTAGAATTTTGCTGCAATGTGGCCCTTTTTGATTTTTGCCTTGGGTTTCTCCGCTCTCCACTTTTACTTTTCTTCTTTCTATCTTTTGCTTCTGCCCCCATTCTACTTCCCTCTGTCTCCCTGCATAGGTTCCCATCCCCCTGCCATATTAGTTTAACCCCTCCCCAACAGCACTAGCAAATACATTGGCTGTAAAGCGCTTTGGGATGTCTGTTGTTCGTTAAAGGCGCTATATATATGCAAGTCTGTCTTTCTTTTTGTAAAACCTCCCTCTTTGACCAAGCTTTTGGTTGTCTGTCCCAATATTGCCTTATGTGGCTCGGTGTCAAATTTTGTCTGATAATCGCTCCTGGGAAGCACCTTGGGCCGTTTTACTACATTGCAGTCGCTATAGAAATGCAGTGTTGGTGCTGTTGTGGAAAGACTTGTAGATTATGTAAGGGAAGGGACAGCAGTCAGTGTTCATGATCAATGTGAGAGCTGAGGGTGTAGATATGGAGAGGGGTGGAATCTTTCACAAGGAGTTCAGGAAGCAGGCTCGCTAACGGTGCTATATAAATATAAGTTGTTCCGCAGTCCAACTGTCAATTACCAGCCATGTGTGCGCTCAGTGATCTTCCTTCCCTGAAACCATTAGAATTTCAGAAATTTACAGTGCGGACAGAGGCCATTCGGCCCATCGTGTCCCCGCCGGCCGACCAAGAGCTACCCAGCCTAATCCCACTTTCCAGCTCTCGGTCCGTAGCCCTGTAGGTTACGGCACTTCAGGTGCACATCCAGGTACTGTTTAAATGTGGCGAGGGTTTCTGCCTCTACCACCCTTTCAGGCCGTGAGTTCCAGACCCCCACCACCCTCTGGGTGAAGACATTTCCCCTCAAACCCACTCTAAACCTCCCCCCCAATTACTTTAAATCTATGCCCCCTGGTTGTTGACCCTTCTGCTAAGGGAAACAGGTCCTTCCTATCCACTCTATCCAGGCCCCTCATCATTTTATACACCTCAATCAGGTCTCCCCTCAGCCTCCTCTGTTCCAAAGAAAACTACCCCAGCCTATCCAATCTTTTCTCATAGCTAAAATTCTCCAGTCCAGGCAACATCCTTGTAAATCTCCTCTGTACCCTCTCCAGTGTAATCACATCTTTCCCGTAATGTGGTAACCAGAACTGCACGTATTCTGCCTGTCCAACTCGGAGACCACTCACCGACCCCTCGCTACCTGGCCTGATTCATGCCTTCGATCACGTCAACGGCACAGGATGCTGGCGAAATCTCTCCTGGGTGTTCCCTACAGGCGTGTGGTGTGACTGCTGATTGTAGCACCGGGCCAAATCCCACGCCTTGTTCTCTGAGTCAATGTAAAGAGACTGGGATTGTTCTCCTTGGAGGCAGAGAAGGCTCTGGGGAGATTGAACAGAGGTGTTCAAAATGATCCCAAGGCTTTGGTTAGAGTAAATAAGGAGGAACGGTTTGGCAAGACAGTCAGTAACCGGAAGACGGATAGATTTCAGATAATCGGCGCTGGAACCAGAGGGGAGATGAAGAGAATGTGTTTACGCAGCGAGTTGTGATCGGGAACGCGCTGCCTGAAAGAGCGGTGGGAGCAGATTCAATAGTAACTTTCAAACTGGGAATTGAATATAAGTCTGCTCTCTCGGGCGGACCTAGAAAATCCCGTGGCACTATTTCGAAGAGCAGGGGCAGTTATCCCCGGTGTCCTGGGGCCAATATTTATCCCTCAATCAACACCTAAAACTTGATTATCCGGTCATCATCACATTGTTGTGTGTGGGAGCTTGCTGCGCGCAAATTGGCTGCTGCGTTTCCTACATTACAACAGTGACTACACTCCAAAAGTACTTCCTTGGCTGTAATACAACAACAAAAACTTGTATTTATACAGCACCTTTAATGTAAAACTCCAACGGCACTTCACTGGAGCGATTTTCAAATTAAAGTTGACACCGAGCCACATAAGGAGATATTACGGCAGATGACCAAAAGCTTGGTCAGAGAGGTAGGTTTTAAGGAGGAACATGTTTATTTGTACTGCAAAACTGCCACCATGCTCCACCCTTTGTCTATGATTGGTCCACTTGGAGGATAAGCCACACCCTGAAGTTTCACTGCAATGTGTAACTGGAACAGCCCATCCCAAGGCCTCAGCGACTTTGCAAATTGTAACTTGATCCACTTTGACTTCCTGAAGCGACAGAGGACAGAGCTACCCAGAAGACAGCAAGGGCCGGGCAAAGTCTTGTACCCCAGTCCAAGTATATTCCTCCCCCAGCCGAAGTGCCTTACCCCAGCGCAAATACATCCCCCCGCCCCCATAGATGGGGCAGGCTTTGTGCTCGGATTGTTAACGGGTTTATTGGGTATGAAGTGAATAGTGACAGTGTCGTGACTTCTGGATATCATCCATTTCAACCATGTCCCTTGAAGGGGGTTGGAAGAATTCCACCCCCCCCCCAGCCTCTCTCTCTCTCTCTCTCTCTTCCCCCCCCACACATCTCTCCCTCTCTCTCTCTCTTCCCCCCCACCAGTCTCTCTCCCTTTCCCCCCCAGCCCCTCTCTCTCTCCCTTTCCCACCCCAGCCCCTCTCTCTCCCCCTCCCCCCCAGCCTCTCTCTCTCTTCCCCCCCCCCCCCAGCCCCTCTCTCTCTCTCTCTCTCACTCTCTCCCCCCCAGCACCCCCCTCTCTCTCTCTCTCTCTCTCTCTCCCCCAGCCCCCCTCTCTCTCTCTCTTCCCCCAGCACGCCCCTCTCTCTCTCTCTCTAACCCCCGAGTCTCTCTCTCTCGGCCCCACCAAGAGGGGTCAGAGCGGGGGAGAGAGAGGGGCTGCCAAAAAAGTGCAGTACAAATAGTTACACTGATTAAGGAACATCTTAAAGAAAGACTTGCATTTATATAGCGCCTTTCATGACCACTGGACGTCTCAAAGCGCTTTACAGCCAATTAAGTACTTTTGGACTGTAGTCACTGTTGTAATTGTAAAGGGCCATTGTACAGCAAAATTCTAAAGGGTCAAAGTGTAATAAAAAGGCAAGCCTGAAAGCTCGGTGCCTCAATGCGAGGAGTATTCGGAACCCAGGAGAGGGCTCTGAGCTAGTTAGAGTGGGTGAGAGCTCAGATGAACAGGACCCCAAGAAAGAATGCAAAAGGCAGGAGGCAACAGAGCACAGTAGCACTGGGGTAAGTGTAAACCACAAGGTGATAGGAAGGGACAATATGTATGAATATAAAGGGGCTGCAGGAGGGGTCAAAACTAAAAATCATGGTTTAAAAACTAGGATTAAAACACTCTACCTAAACGCACGCAACATTCGAAATAAAGTAAATGAGTTGACGGCACAAATCATTACAAATGGGTATGATTTGGTGGCCATTACAGAAACGTGGTTGCAGGGTGACCAAGACTGGGAATTAAACATACAGGGGTATCTGACAATTCGGAAAGATAGACAAGAAGGGAAAAGAGGTGGGATAGCTCTGTTAATAAAGGATGATATCCGGGCAGTTGTGAGAGAGTTGAGCGGGACATCTAGATAGGAATAGTGCAATCAAGCAGACGCAACATGGATTCATGAAGGGGAAATCATGTTTAACTAATTTATTGGAATTCTTTGAGGATATAACGAGCATGGTGGATAGAGGTGTACCGATGGATGTGGTGTAGTTAGATTTCCAAAAGGCATTCGATAAGGTGCCACACAAAAGGTTACTGCAGAAGATAAAGGTACGCGGAGTCAGAGGAAATGTATTAGCATAGATAGAGAATTGGCTGGCGAACAGAAAGCAGGGAGTCGGGATAAATGGGTCCTTTTCGGGTTGGAAATCCGTGGTTAGTGGTGTGCCACAGGGATCGGTGCTGGGACCACAACTGTTTACAATATACATAGATGACCTGGAAGAGGGGACAGAGTGTAGTGTAACAAAATTTGCAGATGACACTAAGATTAGTGGGAAAGCAGGTTGTGTAGAAGACACAGAGAGGCTGCAAAGAGATTTGGATAGGTTAAGCGAATGGGCTGAGATTTGGCAGATGGAATACAATGTCGGAAAATGTGAGGTCATCCACCTTGGGGAAAAAAAACAGTAAAAGGGAATATTATTTGAATGGGGAGAAATTACAACATGCTGAGGTGCAGAGGGACC
The DNA here is from genome assembly GCF_044704955.1 of Pristiophorus japonicus. Classification (NCBI taxonomy): domain Eukaryota; kingdom Metazoa; phylum Chordata; class Chondrichthyes; family Pristiophoridae; genus Pristiophorus; species Pristiophorus japonicus. The sequence goes on from NC_091979.1 coordinate 4,699,276, forward strand.
TGGGGGTCCTTGTGCATGAATCCCAAAAAGTTAGTTTGCAGGTGCAGCAGGTAATCAGGAAGGCGAATGGAATGTTGGCCTTCATTGCGAGAGGGATGGAGTACAAAAGCAGGGAGGTCCTGCTGCAACTGTATAGGGTATTGGTGAGGCCGCACCTGGAGTACTAAGTGCAGTTTTGGTCACCTTACTTAAGGAAGGATATACTGGCTTTGGAGGGGGTACAGAGACGATTCACGAGGTTGATTCTGGAGATGAGGGGGTTACCTTATGATGATAGATTGAGTAGACTGGGTCTTTACTCGTTGGAGTTCAGAAGGATGAGGGGTGATCTTATAGAAACATTTAAAATAATGAAAGGGATAGACAAGATAGAGGCAGAGAGGTTGTTTCCACTGGTCGGGGAGACTAGAACTAGGGGGCACAGCCTCAAAATACGGGGGAGCCAATTTAAAACCGAGTTGAGAAGGAATTTCTTCTCCCAGAGGGTTGTGAATCTGTGGAATTCTCTGCCCAAGGAAGCAGTTGAGGCTAGCTCATTGAATGTATTCAAGTCACAGATAGATAGATTTTTAACCAATAAGAGAATTAAAGGTTACGGGGAGCGGGCGGGTAAGTGGAGCTGAGTCCACGGCCAGATCAGCCATGATCTTGTTGAATGGCGGAGCAGGCTCGAGGGGCTAGATGGCCTACTCCTGTTCCTAATTCTTATGTTCTTATGTAATGTGGGAAACGCGGCAGACAATTTGCGCACAGCAAGCTCCCACAAACAACAATGTGATGATTGACCCAGATCATCTGATTTTTTTTGATATGTTGATTAGGGGATAAATATTGGCCCCAGGACACCGGGGAGAACTCCCCTGCTCTTCTTCTTCATAAAAGTGCCTTGGGATCTTTTACATCCACCTGATAGAGCAGACGGGGCCTCGGTTTAACGTCTCATCTGAAAGACGGCACCTACGACAGTGCGGCACTCCCTCAGCACTGCACTGTGAGTGTCAGCCTAGATTTATGTGCTCAAGTCCCTGGAGTGGGACTTGAACCCATGACCTTCTGACTGAGGTGAGAGTGCTCATCATCATAGGCAGTTCCTCGGAATCGAGGAAGACTTGCTTCCATTCTAAAAGTGAGTCCTTCGGTGGCTGAACAGTCCAATACGAGAGCCACAGTCCCTGTCACAGGTGGGACAGATAGTGGTTGAGGGAAGGGGAGGGTGGGACTGGTTTGCCGCACGCTCCTTCCGCTGCCTGCGCTTGGTTTCTGCATGCTCTCGGCGATGAGACTCGAGGTGCTCAGCGCCCTCCCGGATGCACTTCCTCCAATTTGGGCGGTCTGGTCTTTGTCCAGGGACTCCCAGGTGTCGGTGGGGATGTTGCACTTTATCAGGGAGGCTTTGAGGGTGGTCCCTGTAACGTTTCCTCTGCCCACCTTTGGCTCGTTTGCCGTGAAGGAGTTCCGAGTAGAGCGCTTGCTTTGGGAGTCGGGCATGTGAACAATGTGGCCCGCCCAGCGGAGCTGGTCGAGTGTGGTCAGTGCTTCGATGCTGGGGATGTTGGCCTGGTCGAGGACGCTAACGTTGGTGCGAGAGTGCTACCCGCTGAGCCACAGCTGCCAGGAGGAGAGAGAGGTTTAGGGGGGGAATTCCAGAGCTTGGAGCCCAGGCAGCTGAAGGCACGGCCGCAAATGGTGGAGCGATTAAAATTTCAGATGTTCAAGAGGCCAGAATTGGAGGGGCGCAGAGATCTTGGCCGGGGAGCGGCGGGGGGGGGGGGAAGCTGGTTGTAGAGCTGGAGGAGATTACAGAGATACGGAGGGGTGAGGCCACGGAGGGATTTTGAAACAAGGATGAGAAACTTAAAAATTGAGGCGTTACTTAACTGGGAGCCAATGTAGGTCAGCGAGCACAGGGGGTGATGGGTGAGCGGGACTTGGTGCGAGTTAGGACACGGCTTTGGGACGTCTAAGGTTGTGAGAGGCGCTATAGAAATGCAAGTTCTTCCTTTCCTTGAAGAGTTTGGTCCCAATTCATGCCTCAAATCCCGCGCCCCCCCTCCTCCCCCAGGTATGGATATGAATAATTAAATGAAGGTTCACCAGACTGATTCCTGGGACGGCAGGACTGTGGTATGAGGAGAGATTGGGTCGACTAGGCCTGTATTCACTGGAGTTTAGAAGAATGTGAGGGGATCTCATTGAAAGGTATAAAATTCTGACGGGGTTGGACAGACTGGATGCGGGGAGGATGTTTCCCCGGGGCTGGGAAGTCTAGAACAAGGGGTCACAGTCTCAGGATACGGGGTAGGAAATTTAGGACCGAGATGAGGAGAAATGTTTTCACTCAGAGGGTGGTGAACCTGTGGAATTCTCTACCACAGAAGGCTGTGGAGGCCAAGTCACTGAATATAGTTAAGAGGAAGATGGATAGATTTCTGGACACAAAAGGCATTAAGGGGTATGGGGAGAAAGAGGGAATATGGTGTTGAGAGAGGATCAGCCATGATCATATTGAATGGTGCAGGCTCGAAGGGCCGAATGGCCTGCTCCTGCTCCTATTGTCTATGTTTCTATGAATAACTAAATATCGACCATTCACCACCTTGTTTATTTTTGTGGGAGCTTGTTGTGTACACAACGGAGAGTTGAGCCATGGCTGATACCTCGGGAGAGAGCAAGCTGTGTTCCTGTTAGATGTTTTCCCCAATTGTCCTGGGCTTTTATCTGGTTTTTGCCTCTCCCAGGAGATCCCATGACTCCGGTTGGGGTGGAGTGTAGAATGTTTCAGTGTGAGGGGTGTCGCAGTTGTGAGGGGCGGACTGGTTGGGCTGGGTGCTCTTTACCTTTCCGCCATTGTTCATTGTTCATGGGTTTATATGTAACCTTCAGGGCTGCTGACCGAGGGCCGTGCGGCTCTTTGTCGGCCGGCACGGACACGATGGGCCGAAATGGCCTCCTTCTGCGCTGTAAATTTCTCTGTTTCTAATTTAATGGGGCAGTGTGTGGGGGACAGTGGGGGTCTGACAGACCACCCACCCTGCACTAATAAAGTCGCCACGAGAGACAGAAGTCTGGAATCTGCCGTCTCTATGGAAACGGGCCTAATTCTTCGCAGAAAGCCTTCAGTGCAGACACTGTGAGCACGGTTCGAGATTGCCTGTTCACCTGTCCAGGTTGAGCGCTAATCGCTGTCTCTCAGCACGCCTCCGCGGCACGTCAAAGGAAGCGCACCTTCATTACTTTCCTTCAGATGTTGGGAGCGTTCTTCAGGCAGCAAGTCCAGCTCCTCCCACAGCCCTCTCCAACACACCCCTCACTCCGCAGGCAACAAAACCACCCTTTCTCTCGGCTTTTTTTTCCATCCTGGCAACAAAGCCTCAATCAGAGCCTCGGCCAAGAGAGTTACAAAGAGGCTCTTTCAGGACTAAGATTGATAGATTTTTGTTAGGTAAGTACATTAAAGCCTCGGGAGAAACAGTGCGGATATGAATGAAACAGGCCAGTCGGTAACCATGTAACTACCAGGCTTTGGACCAGTATCCACTGTAAGCCCACTGACTCCCATCATCACCGGCAGTCCCTCGGAAGTGAGTTCTCTGGTGGCTGAACAGTCCGATACGAGAGCCACAGACCCTGTCACAGGTGGGACAGACATTCGTCGGGGGAAGGGGGCAGGCGGTGGGACTGATTTACCACACGCTCCTTCCGCTGCCTGCGCCTGACCTCCTCACGCTCGCGGCGTTGAGATTCGTAGAGCTCAGTGCCCTCCCGGATGCCCTTTCTCCACTTCGGGCGGTCTTCGGCCAGGGTGTCCCAGGTGTCAGTGGTGATGTCGCACTTTACCAGGGAGGCTTTGAGGGTGTCCCTATAACGTTTCCACTGGCCATCTTTGGCTCGTTTGCCATGAAGGGGCTCCGCATATAGCAGTTGTTTAGGGAGTCTCGTGTCTGGCTTGCGAACCATGTGGCCTGCCCAGTGAAGCTGATTGAATGTGGTCAGTGCTTCAATGCTGGGGATGTTGGCCTGGGCAAGGACACAGATGTTGGTGCATCTGTCCTCCCAGGGGATTTGCAGGATCTTGCGAAGACATCATTGGTGATATACCTCCAGCGACATAATGTGTCTTCTGTAAGTCGTTTATGCCTCTGACCCCTACAGCCCTGTAGACCATGAGCTTGGTGGTAGGTTTGAGGGCCTGGTCTTCAAACACTTTTCCTCAGGCGGCCGAAGGCTGCACTGGCGCACTGGAGGCGGTGTTCACTATAAGCCCACTGACTCCCACAGCTATCTGGACTCCCCGTTCTCCCACCCGGCTTCCTGGAAGGACTCCATTCCATTCTCTCAGTTTCTCCATCTCCATCACATCTGCTCTGACGACGCCACCTTTCACACTCGTGCCTCTGACATGTCTTCCTTTTTCCTCAACCGAGGATTCCCCTCCGCCGTGGTTAACGTGGCCCTCGACCGTGTCCGTTTTATTTCCCGCACCTCTGTTCTCACCCCCTCCCCTCCCTCCCAGAACCATAACAGGGTTCCCCTTGTCCTCACCTTTCACCCCACCAGCCTCCACGTTCAACGGATCATCCTCCGCCATTTCCCCCACCTCCATCGTGACCCCACCACCAATCGCATCCTCCCCTCCCCTCCCCTCTCAGCGTTCCGAAGGGACCGCTCCCTCCGTGACACCCTGGTCCATTCCGCAGTCACCCCCAGCACCCCCTCCCCTTCCCACGGCACCTTCCCGTGCAAGCTTTCTCTTGCTTGTCTCCTTCCTATTTTTTGCTTCTGCCCCCTTTTTACTTCCCTCTGTCTCCCTGCACAGATTCCCATCCCCCCGCCATATTAGTTTAAACCCTCCCCAACAGCATGAGCAAACACTCCGCCTAGGACATCGGTTCCAGTCCTGCCCAGGTCCGGTTTGTACTGGTCCCACCTTCCCGAGAACCGGTTCCAATGTCCCAGGAATATGAATCCCTCCCCCCTGCACCAGTGCTCAAGCCACATATTCATCAGAGCTATCCTGCGATTCTTACTCTGACTAGCACGTAGCACTGGTAGCAATCCTGAGATTACTACCTTTGAGGTCCTACTTTTTAATTTGACTCCTAGCTCCCTAAATTCAGCTTGTAGGGCCTCATCCCATTTTTTACCTATATCGTTGGCACCATGACAACAAGCTGTTCACCCTCCCCCTCCAGAATCCCATTTTGGTGTGGAAGCAAGTCATCCTCGATACGAGGGACCTGTGATGAGATAGGTAGATGAGGGAGAAAGGAATAGAGGGATATGTTGATGGGGTGGGAGGGGGCATAAACCCCGGCACGGACCTGTTTCTGGCTGCGGCAGAGATCTCCTCTTGCAGAAGGTAGGTACTGCAGGGAATTCAGGGCCAGAGTGATCACCCAGATGGGACGGAGAGGAATTGCCCAGATTTTCTTTCGCAAATTGGCCTGGGTTTCTTTATAAACCTGATTTTTCGACTCTTGCAGGAGATCACGTGGTTTCGGAGGAGGGGAGGGGGGCGGGTGTTGGGGGTAGTTATATGTTGTGATACACAAGATAGCGCAATTTGGACACGGTCGATGTGATGGAGGGTCTTCCCAGCACATCACAGGCCAGTTACAAATCAACTATATTGGTGTGGGACTGTAGTCACATGTAGGCCCAGACCGGGTAAGGGTTCCATTCCCCTCAACAACAACTTGTATTTATATAGCACCTTTTTAACATACTGAAACGTCCCAAGGTGCTCCCACAGGAGTATTATGAGATTTTAAAAAATTTGACACCGAGCCACATAAGTAGAAATCAGGGCAGCTGACCAAAAGCTTGCTCAAGGAGCGTCTTGAAGGTGGAGAGAGAAGTAGAGAGGCGGAGAGGTTTAGGGAGGGAGTTCCAGAGTTTGGGGGCCAGGCAACGGAAGGCACGGCCACCGATGGTGGAGCGATTATAATCAGGGATGGTCAGGAGGGCAGAATTAGAGGAGTGCAGACATCTCGGAAGAGGGGGGCGTTGTGGGGCTGGAGGAGGTTATAGAGATAGGGAGGGGTGTAGGGGCTGGAGGAGGTTACAGAGATAGGGAGGGGTGTAGGGGCTGGAGGAGGTTACAGAGATAGGGAGGGGTGTAGGGGCTGGAGGAGGTTACAGAGATAGGGAGGGGTGTAGGGGCTGGAGGAGGTTACAGAGATAGGGAGGGGTGTAGGGGCTGGAGGAGGTTACAGAGATAGGGAGGGGTGCAGGGGCTGGAGGAGGTTACAGAGATAGGGAGGGGTGTAGGGGCTGGAGGAGGTTACAGAGATAGGGAGGGGTGCAGGGGCTGGAGGAGGTTACAGGGATAGGGAGGGGTGTAGGGGCTGGAGGAGGTTACAGAGATAGGGAGGGGTGTAGGGGCTGGAGGAGGTTAGAGATAGGGAGGGGTGCAGGGGCTGGAGGAGGTTACAGAGATAGGGAGGGGTGCAGGGGCTGGAGGAGGTTACAGGGATAGGGAGGGGTGTAGGGGCTGGAGGAGGTTACAGAGATAGGGAGGGGTGCAGGGGCTGGAGGAGGTTACAGAGATAGGGAGGGGTGTAGGGGCTGGAGGAGGTTACAGAGATAGGGAGGGGTGTAGGGGCTGGAGGAGGTTACAGAGATAGGGAGGGGTGTAGGGGCTGGAGGAGGTTACAGAGATAGGGAGGGGTGCAGGGGCTGGAGGAGGTTACAGGGATAGGGAGGGGTGTAGGGGCTGGAGGAGGTTACAGAGATAGGGAGGGGTGTAGGGGCTGGAGGAGGTTAGAGATAGGGAGGGGTGCAGGGGCTGGAGGAGGTTACAGAGATAGGGAGGGGTGCAGGGGCTGGAGGAGGTTACAGGGATAGGGAGGGGTGTAGGGGCTGGAGGAGGTTACAGGGATAGGGAGGGGTGTAGGGGCTGGAGGAGGTTACAGGGATAGGGAGGGGTGTAGGGGCTGGAGGAGGTTACAGGGATAGGGAGGGGTGTAGGAGGTTACAGAGATAGGGAGGGGTGCAGGGGCTGGAGGAGGTTAAAGAGATAGGGAGGGGTGTAGGGGCTGGAGGAGGTTACAGAGATAGGGAGGGGTGTAGGGGCTGGAGGAGGTGACAGGGATAGGGAGGGGTGTAGGAGCTGGAGGAGGCTACAGGGATAGGGAGGGTGTAGGTGCTGGAGGAGGTTACAGCGATAGGGAGGGTGTAGGGGCTGGAGGAGGTTACAGAGATAGGGAGAGTTGTAGAGCTGGAGGAGATTAGAGATAGGGAGGGGTGTAGGGGCTGGTGGTTACAGAGATAGGGAGGGGTGTAGGGGCTGGAGGAGGTTACAGAGATAGGGAGGGGTGTAGGGGCTGGTCTTTACAGAGATAGGGAGGGGTGTAGGGGCTGGAGGAGGTTACACAGATAGGGAGGGGTGTAGGGCTGGAGGAGGTTAGAGATAGGGAGGGGTGTAGGGCTGGAGGAGGTTACAGATAGGGAGGAGTGTAGGGGCTGGAGGAGGTTACAGAGATAGGGAGGGGTGTAGGGGCTGGAGGAGGTTATAGATAGGGAGGGGTAAACTGGTAAAGGATGGGTAAAGGGAACATTAGTGAACCAGTTTTAAATGTTTTTAATGCCAATCCAACAGCTTCATGGTCACTATTACTGTTTCACATTAACATTTTCTTTAAAACTGAATTGCAATTCTCAAACTGTCCCGGGGTGGGATTTGAACCCTTGTTGTCTGGGTTTGTGGTCCAGTAATATAACTGCGATTAACATGTATACGGACGGAGGTACCTGCGTCTATTCATGGACAGCCTGGGGTCCCTCATGAATGTTTCATGATGAAATCTGTCGAGTAGTTACCAGCTGTTCGCCCAGAGCCCGATCTCTCTGCGGACTGCAGGCTGGGGAAGCATATGGTGAGCGGACAAAATATTCCAGCCACACACTGCATCAGCAGAAGGAAACCGCTTTTCTGTTTTAAATCAAAAATTCCCAACAAAGGATCAAAGGCCTTGCGTGCAGGACAGCCCCCGAGCTTGGAGAGGGCAGATGAAGCTAAGCAGGCATTAGTGGTTAGCCCTAAACTCTGGAAGTCCCTCCCTACGCCTCTCTACCTCTCTCTCCTCCTTTTAAGACTCTCCTTAAAACCTACCTGTTTGACAAAGCTTTTGGTCACCTGCCCTAATATCTCCTTATGTATCAGCCATGGCTCAGCGAGTAGCACTCGTGTGTCTGAGTCAGCAGGTTGTGGATTCCAGTCCCACTCCAGGGCCGACACTCCCAGTGCTGAGGGAGTGTCGCACTGCCGGAGGTGCAGTGCTGAGGGAGTGCCGCACTGCCGGAGGTGCAGTGCTGAGGGAGTAACGCACTGTCGGAGGGGCAGTACTGAGGGTGTGCCGCACTGTCGGAGGGGCAGTACTGAGGGAGTGCTGCACTGCCGGAGGTGCAGTGCTGAGGGAGTGTCGCACTGCCGGAGGTGCAGTGCTGAGGGAGTGCCGCACTGCCGGAGGTGCAGTGCTGAGGGAGTGTCGCACTGCCGGAGGTGCAGTGCTGAGGGAGTGCCGCACTGCCGGTGGTGCAGTGCTGAGGGAGTGTCGCACTGCCGGAGGTGCAGTGCTGAGGGAGTGCCGCACTGCCGGAGGTGCAGTGCTGAGGGAGTGTCGCACTGCCGGAGGTGCAGTGCTGAGGGAGTGCCGCACTGCCGGAGGTGCAGTGCTGAGGGAGTGCCGCACTGCCGGAGGTGCAGTGCTGAGGGAGTGCCGCACTGCCGGAGGTGCAGTGCTGAGGGAGTGCCGCACTGCCGGAGGTGCAGTGCTGAGGGAGTGTCGCACTGCCGGAGGTGCAGTGCTGAGGGAGTGCCGCACTGCCGGAGGTGCAGTGCTGAGGGAGTGCCGCACTGCCGGAGGTGCAGTGCTGAGGGAGTGTCGCACTGCCGGAGGTGCAGTGCTGAGGGAGTGCCGCACTGCCGGAGGTGCAGTGCTGAGGGAGTGCCGCACTGCCGGAGGTGCAGTGCTGAGGGAGTGCCGCACTGCCGGAGGTGCAGTGCTGAGGGAGTGCCGCACTGCCGGAGGTGCAGTGCTGAGGGAGTGTCGCACTGCCGGAGGTGCAGTGCTGAGGGAGTGCCGCACTGCCGGAGGTGCAGTGCTGAGGGAGTGCCGCACTGCCGGAGGTGCAGTGCTGAGGGAGTGTCGCACTGCCGGAGGTGCAGTGCTGAGGGAGTGCCGCACTGCCGGAGGTGCAGTGCTGAGGGAGTGCCGCACTGCCGGAGGTGCAGTGCTGAGGGAGTGCCGCACTGCCGGAGGTGCCGTCTCTGGCAATCCTCCGGGATCTCCGCGCTCCTCCAATTCTGGCCTCTCCGATTTCCATCGCTCTGCCATTGGCGGCCGTGCCTTCAGCTACCTGGGCCCCAAGCTCTCCTTAAACCTCTCCGCCTCTAAGACACACCTTCAAACCTACCTCTTTGACCAAGCTCTCAGTTATCCGTGCTAATTTCTGGCTCGGTGTCAAATTTTGATCGATAACGCTTTTGTGAAGCTCCTTGGGACATTGTATAACGTTATAGGTGCTGTATAGGTTCGTGTCAGAGGGAGGGAATACTGTGGGAGGGGAGGCGTTAAACAATTCCAAGTGTGGCAAAGGGCCAGATAGTAGAGCTGCCTCCCTCTCTCTGTAACCCCCTCCCTGACACCCTCCCTATCTCTGTAACCTCCTCCTGCCCCTATACCCCTCCCTCTCTCTGTAAACCCCTCCCCCGACACCCTCCCTCTCTCTGTAACCGCCTCCCCCTACACCCTCCCTCTCTCTGTAACCTCCTCCTGCCCCTATACCCCTCCCTCTCTCTGTAAACCCCTCCCCCTACACCCTCCCTCTCTCTGTAACCTCCTCCTGCCCCTACACCCTTCCCTCTCTCTGTAAACCCCTCCCCCGACACCCTCCCTATCTCTGTAACCTCCTCCTGCCCCTACACCCTCCCTCTCTCTGTAAACCCCTCCCCCGACACCCTCCCTATCTCTGTAACCGCCTCCCCCTACACCCTCCCTCTCTCTGTAACCTCCTCCTGCCCCTACACCCTTCCCTCTCTCTGTAAACCCCTCCCCCGACACCCTCCCTATCTCTGTAACCTCCTCCTGCCCCTACACCCTCCCTCTCTCTGTAAACCCCTCCCCCTACACCCCCCCTCCCCCTACACCCCACCCTATCTTCTGTAAGCCCCTCCAGCCCCTACACCCCTCCCTATCTCTGTAACCTCCTCCAGCCCCTACACCCCTCCCTAACTCTGTAACCCCCTCCAGCCCCTACACCCCTCCCTATCTCTGTAACCTCCTCCAGCCCCTACACCACTCCCTATCTCTGTAACCTCCTCCAGCCCTACACCCCTCCCTATCTCTGTAGCCTGCTACAACCCTCCGAGATCTCTGCACTCCTCCACTTCTGCCCTCTTGCACGTCCCTCCGATTCCCATCGCTCCACCATCGGTGGCCGTGCCTTCAGCCGCCTGGGCCTGAAGCTCTGGAACTCCCTCCCTAAACCTCTCCATGCCTCTCTCCTTTAGTTCGCTCCTTAAAACCTACCTCTGTGACCAGGCTTTTGATCACCTGCCCCAATATCTCCTCATGTGTCAGCTGTGGATTAGTCGGTTGTACTCCTATGCCTGAAGCAGAAGGTTGTGGATCCAAGTCCCATACACACAAAAGACCTGAGAATATAATCCAGGCTGACTCTCCCAGTGCAGTACTGAGGGAGTGCCGCACTGTCGGAGGGGCAGTACTGAGGGAGTGCCACACTGTCGGAGGGACAGTACTGAGGGAGCTCTGCACTGTCGGAGGGGCAGTACTGAGGGTGTGCCGCACTGTCGGAGGGGCAGTACTGAGGGAGTGCCGCACTGTCGGAGGGACAGTACTGAGGGAGCTCTGCACTGTCGGAGGGGCAGTACTGAGGGTGTGCCGCACTGTCGGAGGGGCAGTACTGAGGGAGCTCTGCACTGTTGGAGGGGCAGTACTGAGGGAGCGCCGCACTGTCGGAGGGGCAGTATTGAGGGAGTGCCGCACTGTCGGAGGGGCAGTACTGAGGGTGTGCCGCACTGTCGGAGGGGCAGTACTGAGGGAGCTCTGCACTGTCGGAGGGGCAGTACTGAGGGTGTGCCGCACTGTCGAGGGGGCAGTACTGAGGGAGTACCGCACTGTCGGAGGGGCAGTACTGAGGGAGTGCCGCACTGTCAGAGGGGCAGTACTGAGGGAGTGCCGCACTGTCGGAGGGGCAGTACTGAGGGAGCGCCGCACTGTCGGAGGGGCAGTACTGAGGGAGCGCCGCACTGTCGGAGGGGCAGTACTGAGGGTGTGCCGCACTGTCGGAGGGGCAGTACTGAGGGTGTGCCGCACTGTCGGAGGGGCAGTACTGAGGGAGTGCCGCACTGTCGGAGGGGCAGTACTGAGGGAGTGCCGCACTGTCGGAGGGGCAGTACTGAGGGAGCGCCGCACTGTCGGAGGGGCAGTAATGAGGGAGTGCTGCACTGTCGGAGGGGCAGTACTGAGGGAGCGCCGCACTGTCGGAGGGGCAGTACTGAGGGAGCGGCGCACTGTCGGAGGGGCAGTAATGAGGGAGTGCTGCACTGTCGGAGGTGCCGTCTTTCAGATGAGACGTTAAACCGAGGCCCCGTCTGCTCTCTCAGGTGAATGTAAAAGATCCCATGGCACTATTTCGAAGAAGAACAGGGGAGCTCTCCACTGTGTCCTGGGGCCAATATTTATCCCTCAATCAACGTCTTGGGACGTTTTTACTAAGTTGAAGGTGCTGTAAATGTAAATTGCTGTTCTTGGAGAGGGCGTATGGGCCTCATCCAGTGTCCACTGCTGGTAAGTGGTTGGTCTGAGTTGAGCTCTGGCGATGCACACCATGAAGGAATAGCCCACCTATTTTCATTGCCTAGCCTCGCACACATGAAGAATGGCCGGCTACGAGAGTGAAAAAGAACCCCACAGCTAATGGCGGAAAGCTCGAATTAAAATCAGGAATAATTTTAGGATTCACGCATCTGATCCATCTGCCTGCTGGGGCAAGGGTGAGGCGAGTGCAGTTTGAGGCTACTGTTAGTGTCAGCCGTGGCTCAGTGGGCAGCACCCTTGTCTCTGAATCAGAAGATTGTGGGTACAAGTCTCACTCCAGGGACTTGAGCACATAAATCTAGGCTGGCACTCCCAGTGCAGTGCTGAGGGGGCGCCGCACTGTCAGAGGTGCCGTCTTTCGGATGAGACGTTAAACCGTCTCCTCTCTCGGGTGGATGTAAAAGATCCCACGGCACTATTTCGGAGAAAAGCAGGGGAGTTCGCTCCGGTGTCCTGGGGCCAATATTTATCCCTCAATCAACATCACACAAATAGATTATCACGTTGCTGTGTGTGGGAGCTTGCTGTGTGTAAATTGGCTGCCATGTTTCCTGCATTACAACAGTGACTACATTTTGAAAAAGTGCTGTAAAGCGCTTTGGGACGTCCTGAGGTTGTGAAGGGCGCTATATAAATGCAAGTCTTTTTTCTGTTTGCTGGGAGGCCGGAGGCAACGTTTTTTTCTCCCGCGGAGGTGAATCTCGAATTCCGGGAGACTCCAGGAAATCCGGGGATTTTTGGCAACAAGAACAACTTGCATTTATATAGCACCTTTAACCTACTAAAAACGTCGCAAAGTGCTTCACAGGAGCATAATCCTAATCACCGGGAATGGTAGCATAGTGGTTATGTTACTTAACTAATGACCCACAGACCCGAGTTCAAACCCAACCACAGCAGCTGGGGAATTTAAATTCAGTTAATTAAATAAATCTGGAATTAAAAAGCTAGCATCTGACCATGAAACAACTGGATTGTCTGCTCGTCTGGTTTAATTAATGTCCTTTAGGGAAGGAACTTTGCCATCCTTACCCGGTCTGGTCTGGCCTCTACATGACTCCAGACCCACAGCAAGGTGGTTGACTCTGAAATGGCAACTCACTGCCTCCTTCTCTGGGGCAATTAGGGCTGGGCAACAAATCCAGAGAAGTGTGAGATAATGCATTTGGGGAGGGCTACCAAGGCAAGGGAATACACATTAAATGGTAGGACACTGACAAGTGTCGAGGAACAAAGGGACCTGGGAGTTGCAAGGTAGGTACACAGATTCCTGAAGGTAACAAGTCAGGTCGATAAGGGGGTTAAGAAGGTATATGGAATGCTTGCCTTTATTAGCCGAGGCATAGAATACAAGAGCAGGGAGGTTATGCGTGAACTGTATAAAACACTGGTTAGGCCACAGCTGGAGTACTGCGTGCAGTTCTGGTTACCACATTACAGGAAGGATGTGATTGCACTGGAGAGGGTGCAGAGGAGATTTACGAGGATGTTGCCTGGACTGGAGAATTTTAGCTATGGGGAAAGATTGGATAGGCTGGGGTTGTTTTCTTTGGAACAGAGGAGGCTGAGGGAAGACCTTATTGAGGTGTATAAAATTATGAGGGACTGGTTAGAGTGGATAGGAAGGACCTGTTTCCCTTGGCAGAGGGGTCAACAACTAGGGGGCATAGATTTAAAGTAATTTGGGGGGGAATTTGAGGTGAAATTCCTTCACCCAGAGGATGCTGGGGGTCTGGAACTCACGGCCTGAAAGGGTGGTAGAGGCAGAAACCCTCACCACATTTAAAAAGTACTAGAAGTGTCGTAACCTACAGGGCTACGGACTGAGAACTGGAAAGTGGGATTAGGCTGGGTAGCTCTTGGTCGGCCGGCATGGACACGATGGGCCGAAATGGCCTCCTTCCGTGCTGTAAACTTCTGTGATTCTATGATAAATGCCGGCCTTGCCAGCAACGTCCACATCCCATGAACGAACAAAAAAAAAGATAAAATTTGACACTAACCCACATAAGGAGATATTAGGACAGGTGACCAAAAGCTTGGTCAAAGAGGGAGGAATAAGCGTCTTAAAGAGGTAGAGAGGCGGAGGGAGTTCCAGAGCTTGGGGCCCAGGCAGCTGAAGGCACGGCCACCGATGGTGGGGTGATGAAAATTGGGAGATGCTCAAGAGGTCAGAATTAGAGGAGCGCAGACATCTCGGAGGGGTGTGAGGCTGGAGGAGATTACAGAGATCGGGAGGGCCGTGGAGGGATTTGGAAAAAAAGGATAAGAATTTTAAAATGGAGGCGTTATTTAACTAGAAGCCAATGTAGGTCAGTGAGCACAGGGGTGCAGAGCACTGGTACAGCAGAGGAGCAGGAAAGTTGTGGCGGACTTGCGATGAGTGATCGGGGCGGAGGTTCTGCGAATGTTTGGTGCGGAGGTGTAGCGGGAGATCGTGGCAGAGGTGCCGGGAGTGTTTTTGTGGCGGAGGAGCGGCGAATGTGGGTACAGGGCCCATAAGAGCCGAGGGCCCAGGGGCAGCACGGATATGTGGGCGCACTAGGTCGGTGCAGCAGAGCTGGTCTCCCGTCGTCCTGGTTAACCCTTGCCACTGGACCAAGACCTCGCTCTGTCAAGCCCGTGTGGTGGCTGGTGTGCAACGGTCACCCCACGTTAAAACAATCCACCCACAGGTATCTTCCACCCCCTCAACATGGAGTTCAGGACTGGAACATGGGGTCCTTCCTTGAAACATCTGTGAACTCGTGGAAGCAAGTCATCCTCGTTCGAGGGACCGCCTATGATGATGATGGGTGAGCGGGACTTGGTGCAAGTTAGGACATGGGCAGTCTTGCCCATTATGGAGCTTATTTGCGCATATTGTTTCTGTGTTTGAAAATCACTCCTGCAATATAACACACTCCCTCCGACATCTATCGCCACTACGACTCATCCTTTCCTATCTCTTGCGTCCCTACGAAAAATATTATTTATCTATTGGCCAGCCCAGCTCAGTTTGCTGCCAAGTTGTTTTTGGTGCTATGAGATCTTTATCTGCCTCTGATATAATTACCTCTAATTCACGCACTTTATTTCCCACACTCTGAGCTTTGCAATAGAGGCAGTTTATCTGATTTTGTTGGTACTTAACACTTTCCTTTGATTCCTTTGTCCAAGCTCACCTCTTGGTCCTTTATCTCGGTCTTTATCCAGTATTTGTTTGTTTGCTTGTGTTTTCTGATTCCGGTTACTTTCCCCTGCCCCCACTTTCCTTCCTATTTTGACTCCTCACTTTCCCGATTTCCCAATTCCTCTGTTCCCTTCCCTCTTCAGACTTTGCCCATCCTGGAGAATAGCCCTCCGTCTTCCCCAGAACCGGCGCCAAATGTCCTCATCAAACGCAAATCTCTCTTCCCCACACCGGCCTCTTGAATCCAGTAGGTTCCCACCCACAAGGTCCCGCTCCCTAGCCTCCTAACTTGCGTTATGGGGGTGGGGGTGATGCTGGGGTAGGGGAGGTACTGGGGTGAGATATTGCATGCTTATCATCATAGGCAGTCCCTCGGGGCGAGGAAGACTTGCTTCCACTCTTAGAATGAGTTCTCAGGTGACTGAACAGTCCAATATGAGAGCCACAGTCCCTGTCACAGGTGGGACAGACAGTGGTTGAGGGAAGGGGAGGGTGGGACTGGTTTGCCGCACGCTCCTTCCGCTGCCTGCGCTTGGTTTCTGCATGCTCTCGGCGATGAGACTCGAGGTGCTCAGCGCCCTCCCGGATGCACTTCCTCCACTTAGGGCGGTCTTTGGCCAGGGACTCCCAGGTGTCGGTGGGGATGTTGCACTTTATCAGGGAGGCTTTGAGGGTGTCCCTGTAACATGTCCTCTGCCCACCTGGGGCTCGTTTGCCGTGAAGGAGTTCTGAGTAGAGCGCTTACTTTGGGAGTCTCGTGTCTGGCATGCGGACAATGTGACCTGCCCAGCGGAGCTGGTCGAGTGTGGTTAGTGCTTCAATGCTGGGGATGTTGGCCTGGTCGAGGACGCTAATGTTGGTGCGTCTGTCCTCCCAGGGGATTTGCAGGATCTTGCAGAGACATCGTTGGTGATATTTCTCCAGCGACTTGAGGTGTCTACTGTACATGGTCCACGTCTCTGAGCAATACAGGAGGCCGGGTATTACTACAGCCCTGTAGACCATGAGTGTGGTGGCAGATTTGTGGACCTGGTCTTCAAACACTCTTTTCCTCAGGCGGCCGAAGGCTGCACTGGCGCACTGGAGGGGGTGTTGAATTTTGTCATCGCTGCCTGCTCTTGTTGATAAGAGGCTCCCGAGCTATGGGAAATGGTCCACGTTGTCCAGGGCCGCGCCGTGGATCTTGATGACTGGGGGACAGTGCTGTGCGGCGAGGACAGGCTGGTGGAGGACCTTTGTCTTACAGATGTTTAGCGTAAGGCCCATGCTTTCGTACGCCTCGGTGAATATGTTGATTACTATATGTGCCAACTACAGTGGAATCTCCCTGCTATCAGCCACTGGGAAAGTTATCACTAGAGTCTTCCTCAACCGCCTTCTCCCTGTGGCCAAGGAGCTCCTCCCGGAGTCACAATGTGGATTTTGTCCCCTACGGGGAACAATGGACATGATCTTTGCAGCGCGACAGCGGCAGGAAAAATGCTGGGAGCAGCGCCAGCCCTTATACATAGCCTTCGACCTTACAAAGGCCTTTGACCCTGGCAACCGCCTCCGTTTCGGATACCCCCAAAAGTTTATTACCATCCTCCGCCTGCTCCACGATGACATGCAGGCCGTGATCCTTATCATCGGATCCGTTACAGACCCAATCCATGTCCGGACCGGGGTCAATCAGGGCTGCGTCATCGCCCCAACCCTCTTCTCAATCTTCCTCGCTGCCATGCTCCACCTCACAATCAACAAGCTCCCCGCTGGAGTGGGACTAAACTACAGAGCCAGTGGGAAGCTGTTTAACCCACGCCGCCTCCAGGCCAGGTCCAAGATCACCCCAACCTCTGTCGTCGAGCGACACCTGCGTCTGTGCACATTGAGGCTGAACTCCAGGACATAGTCAACGTATTTACTGAGGCGTACGAAAACATAGGCCTTACGCTAAACATCTGTAAGACACAGGTCCTCCCCCAGCCTGTCCTCGCCGCACAGCACTGCCCCCCAGTCATCAAGATCCACGGCACGGCCCTGGACAACGTGGACCATTTCCCATACCTCGGGAGCCTCTTATCAACAAAGGCAGACATTGATGCGGAGATTCAACACCGCCTCCAGTGCGCCAGTGCAGCCTTCAGCCATCTGAGGAAAAGAGTGTTTGAAGACCAGGCCCTCAACTGCCACCGAGCTCACGGTCTACAGGGCTGTAGTAATACCCGCCCTCCTGTATGGCTCAGAGACATGGACCATGTACAGTAGACACCTCAAGTCGCTGGAGAAATATCACCAACGATGTCTCCGCAAGATCCTACAAATCCCCTGGGAGGACAGACGCACCAACGTTAGCGTCCTCGACCAGGCCAACATCCCCAGTATTGAAGCACTGACCACACTCGATCAGCTTCGCTGGGCAGGCCACATTGTCCGCCTGCCTGACACCCTCAAAGCCTCCCTGATAAAGTGCAACATCCCCACCGACACCTGGGAGTCCCTGGCCAAAGACCGCCCTAAGTGGAGGAAGTGCATCCGGGAGGGTGCTGAGCACCTCGAGTCTCGTCACCGAGAGCATGCAGAAACCAAGCGCAGGCAGCGGAAGGAGCGTGCGGCAAACCTGTCCCACCCTCCCCTTCCCTCAACCACTGTCTGTCCCACCTGTGACAGAGACTGTGGCTCCCGTATTGGACCTGAGAACTCATTTTGGGAGTGGAAGCAAGTCTTCTTCGATTCCGAGGGACTGCCCATGATATGATGATGCCCCAGTCCCTGGAATGGGACTTAAACCCACAGCCTTCTGACACAGAGGCGAGAGAGCTGCCCACTGAGCCACAGCTGACACGTAATCTTAACAGCTAATAATTGTGGTGCTAACTAATAATCTAATCTCCCTGCACTCATCAATGTTGGTCAAACAGAGCGGTGAGAGGGTCAAGATTAAGGCCCCTGCACAAAATGACCCATCACTGCCTGTTTAATGCCTGCAGGCTGCCATGTGGCCGAAGTCTTGTTTTCCCCAAGCTCTCTGTTGAATTTGAGTAGGGGGCCACAGATGAAAGAGGGAGGGAAGAGGAGGAGGAGTTGGGGGAGGATTTTAGGAGGGTCCAGGAATCACGTGTCCCCTCTCTCTCTCTACCAGCTTTGAGTTATTCCTGCCTTCTCTTTGTTTGCTAATCGCAGGGACTCCCAGGATAGTCCAACGTGTGTGTGTGTTCCCTGTGGCATCCCTGAGCTAAGGACAGGAGAAAAGGTCGGTGCTATACCGGTGAGTACTGCACCCGCTTCTCCGGGACTCGCAAGCCAGGGGTGAGAGAAAGGAAAGGGGATTTACTCTGGGCAGAAATCCTGCAATTTCAAAAAAAAACCCAAATGATCAGGGTCCCAGCCAGAGTCGCTGATGGTCCCGGGATCTCTGTCCCTGGTCAGTTTCAGGGATTCCACTCAATTTCCGATCAGACCAACTTAGTCCGCGGAGAGAGAAACTTTTCGAAAACTTTTCACAAACTTTTACGTCGCTCTCTCCTATTTCTCTCTCTCTCTCTCTCTATCTGCCTCTTTCTCAATCGCTGTTTTCTTTCTCATCTATTCCGTCTTTGTCAATCTCCCCCCCCCCCAACTTTAACCAGCTCCCCTGCTCTCCCTGGCCCGGGTATTTATGGAGAATGTTTACTGCTGGGTAACTTTGGGCTGGCTGGAGGGAGGATCCATGGAAGATGGAAAACTCGTGTTCGAAATGTACTTGTGTGGGTTTTTTTTTTGTTAAGTTGGGGACAAAAAAAAGTTTTTTTTTTTGCAGACCAGCCAAAAGAATTCACCAGGAGAAAGAATTCAGGAATTAGAATTATTCTACCTCCTCGCTCCATCCCCCCACCCCCCCAGGCCTCTCCCTTCTCCCCTCCCCAAACTCTCTGGCTCTCTCCTCATTCCCTTCATCCAGCCCTTTGTTGTTGTGCTATATGATCCCTCTGGGCTGCCACAGATTTGCAGAGTGTGGCTCAGCCTCTGTTCCTACACAGGTATAGGGGGCAGGGACTCGGGGAGAGGGAGAGAGCCCAATTCTAATTTCCCTCCACCCATTCCCATTCCTCCCCATTCCCACTCCAAACATTCCCATTTCCTACATTCCGATTTCTCCCTCCCCCCCCCCCCCCCAATCAGGATTTCTCCCTCCATTCTGACTCCCCTCCCCCATCCAGTCCAAAGGCACTGACTCTAGCTGGGGTACGGAACTATGGGTTGGGTGAGGCGGCATGTATCTTTGGGACCGCATTCATGTGCTCATTCTTCATGTGTGAGCCTGGGTGTGAATAGTTGGCTGTTTGACTACAGGAGGCGTCACAAAAGAGCCCCCTCCATCTCCAATCCTGCCCTTGCCCGATACCCACATTCGAGCAGGGCTCACTGGGTACCAGTGAGGGGGCAGAAGTCCACCCCCAAACCCAGGAACACAGAGGCCTCTTGTAGCAACCCCCCCCCCTCCCCCTCCCCTGACCACTGCCTCGGTGGGGATCAGCTGGTTTGAGAGTTGAACCGGTCGGGGTGGGCTCCCTGGTCTATGTTACTGAGAAGCACACCGCATGCGTTTACCCACTCGCCCAGTCATAGAATCTTCCAGCAGAAAAGGAGGCCATTCGGCCCATCGTTCTTGTGCAAGCTCTTGTGAAAGAGCTGTCCCATTAGCCCCACTCCCACAAAGCCCAACAAATATTTCTGTTTCAAGTATTTATCCAATTCTCTTTTGACAGTCACTATTGAATCTGCTCCCATCGCCCTTTCAGGCAGCGCGTTCCCGATCACAACAACTCGCTGCGTAAAAAATAAACTCTCATGTCACCTCTGACTTTTTTGTCATTTATCTTAAACCTGTGAGTGATAAGGGAGTGAAGGGTTATAGGGAGCGGGCGGGGAAGTGGAGCTGAGTCCATGATCAGATCAGCCATGATCGTATTGAATGGTGGAGCAGGCTCGAGGGGCCGAATGGCCGAATCCTGCTCCTAGGTCTTATGTTCTTATGTGTCCTCTGGTTACTGACCCTCCTGCCTCTGGAAACAGTCTCTCCTTATTTACTCTATCAAAACCCTCTGTAATTTTGAACACCTCTATTAAATCTCCCCTTAGAACATAAGAAACAGGAGCAGGAGTCGGCCATTCGGCCCCTCGAGTCTGCTCCACCATTTAATAAGATCATGGACTCAGCTCCACTTCCCCGCCCGCTCCCCATAACCCCTTCGCCTTCTCTGCTCTGAAGAAAACCAACACCAGTTTCCACAATCTCTCCACATAACTGGAGTCCCTCATCCCTGGTACTATTCTGGTAAATCTCTTCTGCACCCGCTCAAGGCCTTGCAACCCTGCCTAAAATGTGGTGCCTATAATTGAAACCAATACTTCATTCGACTAGCCTGCTTTGATGGCCACAGATTTAATAGTCGGGGGAGGGTCCCTGGTTAGGACAATAGTGACTCTGTATGCGGCCTATAAATCTGTTTTACAGATGAGATGTTAATCCGAGTCCCCATCTGCCCCCTCGGGTAGATGTAAATGATCCAACGGCACTATTTCAAAGGAGAGCAGGGGCGTTCTTCCTGGTTCCCTGGCTAATATTTATCCCTCAATCAACATCACAAAAGCAGCTTAATTGGTCTAATTAACTTAAAACAGTTTAATGCCCCCAGAATCAGCTATTCCAATACTCTCCTGGCTGGCCTCCCATCTTCCACTTTCCGAAACTCTGTTGCCCGTGTCCTAACTTGCACCAAATCCCATTCACCCACCATCATAGAAACATAGAAAATAGGTGCAGGAGTAGGCCATTCGGCCCTTCGAGCCTGCACCACCATTCAATGAGTTCATGGCTGAACATGCAACTTCAGTACCCCATTCCTGCTTTCTCGCCATACCCCTTGATCCTCCTAGTAGTAAGGACTTCATCTAACTCCTTTTTGAATATATTTAGTGAATTGGCCTCAACAACTTTCTGTGGTAGAGAATTCCACAGGTTCACCACTCTCTGGGTGAAGAAGTTTCTCCTCATCTCGGTCCTAAATGGCTTACCCCTTAGCCTTAGACTGTGACCCCTGGTTCTGGACTTCCCCAACATTGGGAACATTTTTCCTGCATCTAACCTGTCTAATCATCATAGGCAGTCCCTCGGAATCGAGGAAGACTTGCTTCCACTCTAAAAGTGAGTTCTCAGGTGACTGAACAGTCCAATGCGTGAACCACAGTCCCTGTCACAGGTGGGACAGACAGTGGTTGAGGGAAGGGGTGGGTGGGACAGGTTTACCCCACGCTCCTTCCGCTGCCTGCGCTTGGTTTCTG
Source organism: Pristiophorus japonicus (assembly GCF_044704955.1). Classification (NCBI taxonomy): domain Eukaryota; kingdom Metazoa; phylum Chordata; class Chondrichthyes; family Pristiophoridae; genus Pristiophorus; species Pristiophorus japonicus. Next base: position 4,720,594 of record NC_091979.1, read on the forward strand.
CTCTCGGCGACGAGACTCGAGGTGCTCAGCGCCCTCCCGGAAGCACTTCCTCCACTTAGGGCGGTCTTTGGCCAGGGACTCCCAGGTGTCGGTGGGGATGTTGCACCTTATCAGGGAGGCTTTGAGGGTGTCCCTGTAACGTTTCCTCTGCCCACCTTTGGCTCGTTTGCCCGTGAAGGAGTTCCGAGTAGAGCGCTTGCTTTGGGAGTCTCGTGTCGGGGCATGCGGACAATGTGGCCTTCCCAGCGGAGCTGATCAAGTGTGGTCAGTGCTTCGATGCTGGGGATATTGGCCTGGTCGAGGACGCTAACGTTGGTGCGTCTGTCCTCCCAGGGGATTTGTAGGATCTTGCAGAGATACCCCTGCTCGCTGACCAACATTGGACTCCAGCCCGGCAATGTCTCCATGGCCTCTCCGCTCTGCAATCTCCTCAAGCTCTACAACCCTCCGAGATATCTGCGCTCCTCCAATTCTGCCCTCTTGCGCATCATCGATTTTAATCGCTCCACCATTGGCGGCCGTGCCTTCAGCTGCCTGGGCCCCAAGCTCTGGAACTCCCTCCCTAAACCTCCCTACTTCTGTCTTCACCTTTAAGGCGCTCCTTAAAACTTGCTTCTTTGACCCAAGCTTTTGGTCACTTGTCCTAATATCTCCTTATGTGGCTCCAATTTTTTTTTTGATAATTGCTGCTGTGAAATGCTTTGGGACATTCTGCTACATTCAAAGCGCTATATCAATGTAAGTCGTTATGATCTCCTGGACTAGTTTTGATCGCCCCGGGGGTCAGAGAGGAATGAATGTCCCTGTTTACTTTAACCCCCCCTCTATATGCCCTGGGTTTTTATCTGTTTCCTTTCCCAGGAGATTCCATGTCTCCGGGCGGGTAGAGAGCCTGTTTGGTGCTGCATATCGAATTGCAATTATATGGGCCAGCCTGGATGCACCAGTAATTCACCTTGCATCTGTCATTTTTCATATGAAGTGCTTTGGAACATCCTGAGATCAGGAATGAGTCTAAATGGGGTAGAGGAGCAAAATATCTAAGGGTACAGATCCACAAATCACTAAAAGATGCAGGTTAATAAAGCCACAAAAAACACACACCCAGCACTGGGGTTCATTTCTAGGGGTATAGATTGGAAAGCAGGGAAGTTATCGAACCTTGGTAAGACCACACTTGGAGTTACTGTGCACAGTTCTGGTCCCCATAGTATAAAAAAAGGATCTAGAGGCACTGGAGAAGGTGCCAAAAAGCTTCACAAAACTGCTATCAGAAGTAAGAGGATATACTTATCAGTAAAGGCTAAACAGACTGGGGTGTTCCTTTTAGAAAAGAGAAGGCTAAGGGGTGACGTGATAGAGGTCTTTACGATTAGGAAAGGGTTCGATAGGGTAGACGTAGAGAAGGTGTTTCTACTTGTGGGGGAGATCAGAACTTGGGGCATAAGATACAAAGTATTTATCAGGGCTATAAGATACAAAGTATTACAAAGTATTAACTAGGGATATACGATACAAAGTATTACAAAATATTCTTCATCATAGGCAGTCCTTCGGAATCGAGGAAGACTTGCTTCCACTCTTAGAATGAGTTCTCAGGTGGCTGAACAGTCCAATATGGGAACCACAGTCCCTGTCACAGGGACAGACAGTGGTTGAGGGAAAGGGAGGGTGGGACTGGTTTGCCGCACGCTCCTTCCGCTGCCTGCGCTTGGTTTCTGCACGCTCTCGGCGACGAGACTCGAGGTGCTCAGCACCCTCCCAGATGCACTTCCTCCACTTAGGGCGGTCTTTGGCCAGGGACTCCCAGGTGTCGGTGGGGATGTTGCACTTTATCAGGGAGGCTTTGAGGGTGTCCCTGTAACGTTTCCTCTGTCCACCTTTGGCTCGTTTGCCGTGAAGGAATTCTGAGTAGAGCGCTTGCTTTGGGAGTCTCATGTCAGGCATGCGGACAATGTGGCCTGCCCAGGGGAGCTGGTCGAGTGTGGTCAGTGCTTCGATGCTGGGGATGTTAGCCTGGTCGAGGACGCTAACGTTGGTGCGTCTGTCCTCCCAGGGAATTTGCAGGATCTTGCGGAGACATCGTTGGTGATATTTCTCCAGCAACTTGAGGTGTCTACTGTACATGGTCCATGTCTCTGAGCCATACAGGAGGGAGGGTATCACTACAGCCCTGTAGACCATGAGCTTGTTGGCAGATTTAAGGACCTGGTCTTCGAACGCACTCTTCCTCAGGAATACAAAATATTAACAGCACCATTAGACTAGAAACAGGCCGTTCGGCCCAGTGTGTTCGTGCCGGGGTTTATGCTCCACACCAGCCCCCTCCCACCCCCATCTCCATCTCACCCCATCACCATATCCCTCTATTCCTTTCTCCCCCCATGTGTTTATCCAGCTTCCCCTTAAATGCATCGATACTATTCGCCTCAACCCCGCCCTGTGGCAGTGAATTCCACATTCTCACCCCGTTCTGGGTAAAGAAGTTTCTCCTGAATTCCCCGTGGGATTTATCAGTGACTGCCGTATATTGATGGCCCCTAGTTCTGGTCTCCCAGTGGGAACATCTTCTCTACATCTACCCTATCGAACCCCTTCATCATTTGAAAGCCCTCTACCGGGTCACCCCTTGGCCTTCTCTTTTCTAGAGGAACACCCCAGTCTGTTCAACCTTTACTGATACGTATAGCCTCTCAGTTCTGGTATCGTCCTTGTAAACCTTTTCTGCACCTTCTCCAGAGCCTCTATATCCTTTTTATAATACGGAGACCAGAACTGTGCCCAGTAACTCCAAGTGTGGTCTAACCAAGGTTCTGTACAAGTTTAACACAATTTCTCTGCTTCTCAATTCTATCCCTCTAGACATGAATCCCAGTGTCTGGCTTGCTTTTTTATGGCCTTATTAACCTGCGTTGCTACTTTTAGTGATTTGTGTACCTGCACCCCCAGATCCCTTTGCTCCTCTCCCCCATTTAGACTCTTACTATCCCATCATCATCATCATCATAGGCAGTCCCTCAGAATCAAGGAAGACTTGCTTCCACTCTTAAAATGAGTCTTTAGGTGGCTGAACAGTCCGATACGGGAATTACAGTCTCTGTCACAGGTGGGACAGACAGTGGTTGAGGGAAGGGGAGGGTGGGACAGGTTTGCCGCACGCTCCTTCCACTGCCTGCGCTTGGTTTCTGCATGCTCTCGGCGATGAGACTTGAGGTGCTCAGCTCCCTCCCGGATGCACTTCCTCCACTTAGGGCGGTCTTTGGCCAGGGACTCCCAGGTGTCAGTGGGGATGTCGCACTTTATCAGGGAGGCTTTGAGGGTGTCCCTGTAACGTTTCCTCTGCCCACCTTTGGCTCGCTTGTGGTGTAGGAGTTCCGAGTAGAGCGCTTGCTTTAGGAGTCTTGTGTCAGGCATGCGGGCAATGTGGCCAGCCCAATGGAGCTGACCAAGTGTGGTCAGTGCTTCAATGCTGCGGATGTTGGCCTGGTCGAGGACGCTAACGTTGGTGCGTCTGTCCTCCCAGGGGATTTGTAGGATCTTGCGGAGGCAGTGCTGGTGGTATTTCTCCAGCGACTTGAGGTGTCTACTGTACATGGTTCATGTCTCTGAGCCATACAGGAGGGCGGGTATCACTACAGCCCTATAGACCATGAGCTTGGTGGTGGAATTGAGGACCTGGTCTTCAAACACTTTTCCTCAGACGACCGAAGGCTGCACTGGCGCACTGGAGGCGATGTTGGATCTCCGCATCAATCTCTGCCTTTGTTGATAAGACGCTCTCGAGATATGGGAAATGGTCCACATTGTCCAGGGCCGTGCCGTGGATCTTGATGACTGGGGGGCAGTGCTGAGCGGTGAGGACAGGCTGGTGGAGGACCTATGTCTTACGGATGTTTAGCGTAAGGCCCATGCTTTCGTACATACGTCGACTGTGTCCCGGAATTCAGCCCGCGTACTGTAGCTCGACAACAGATATTGGGGTGATCTTGGACCTGGCCTGGAGGCGGCGTGGGTTAAACAGCTTCCCACTGGTTCTGTAGTTTAGTTCCACTCCAGCGGGGAGCTTGTTGACTGTGAGGTGGAGCATGGCAGTGAGGAAGATTGAGAAGAGGGTTGGGGCGATGACACAGCCCTGTTTGACCCCTGTCCGGACATGGATTGGGTTTGTAATGGATCCGTTGGGAAGGATCACGGTTTGCATGTCGTCGTGGGGGCATCCGAAACAGAGGAGGACGCTCCATAGACCCTCGCGGTTGACCGTGCCAAAGGCCTTTGTAAGATGGAAGGCCGCCATGCTTACTATCCAAGCAGTATGTGGCTTCCTTATTCTAACTACCAACATGTAACTCCTCACACTTATCTACATTGAAATTCATTTCCCAATTCCACGCCCCATACTGCAAGTGTGATGATGAATGGTGGGAGGGGGATCCTGTGGACCATGGACCGGTTGGGCCAAGTGGTCTGATTCTGTGCTGTACAATTCTGTGTATTCTGAACTCCCTTTTGTTGAGGCGGTTCTTGCTGATGGCAAAGCAGATCAAATAATCTTGCTGTTAAGTTTTTACCTGCTGTTGGTATGTGTGAAAAAAGGTTCCGGTTGTTGTGGCACAGGAGTAGTGTCAGATTTCCCCCCTGTCTCATATGGACTGACATATGAGGAGGGACTGGATCGACTGGGCCTGTATTCACCGGAGTTTAGAAGGATGAGAGGGGATCTCATAGAAACATGTAACATTCTGACAGGACTGGACAGGTTAGATGCAGCAAGAATGTTCCCGATGTTGGGGAAGTCCAGAACCAGGGGTCACAGTCTCATCATCATCATAGGCAGTCCCTCGGAATCGAGGAAGACTTGCTTCCACTCCCAAAGTGAGTTCTCTGGTGGCTCAACAGTCCGATACGAGATCCGCAGACCTTGTCACAGGTGGGACAGACATTTATCGAGGGAAGGGGTTGGTGGGGCTGGTTTGCCGCGCGCTCCTTCCGCTGCCTGCGCTTGACCTTTTCACGCTCTTTGTGTTGAGACTCGAGGTGCTCAGCGCCCTCCCGGATGCACTTTCTCCACCTCGGGCGGTCTTCGACCAGGGTCTCCCAGGTGTCAGTGGTGATGTCGCACTTTACCAGGGAGGCTTTGAGGGTGTCCTTGTAACATTTCCGCTGCCCACAGTCTAAGGATAAGGGGTAGGCCATTTAGGACTGAGATGAGGAGAAACTTCTTCACTCAGAGAGTTGTTAACCTGTGGAATTCCCTACCGCAGAGAGTTGTTGATGCCAGTTCGTTAGATATATTCAAGACAGAGTTAGATGTGGCCCTTACGGCTAAAGGATCAAGGGGTATGGAGAGAAAGGAGGAAAGGGGTACTGAGGTGAATGATCAGCCATGATCTTATTGAATGGCGGTGCAGGCTCAAAGGGCTGAATGGCCTACTCCTGCACATATTTTCTATGTTTCTATGTCTCAGCCTGGTTAGCCGGTTTGTGTAAGAATAGAACATAAGAAATAGGAGCAGGAGTTGGCCATTCGGCCCCTTGAGCCTGCTCCGCCATTCAATAAGATCATGGCTGATCTTCTACCTCAACTCCACTTTCCCGCCCGATCCCCATATCCCTTGATTCCCTCAATATCCAAAAATCTATCGATCTCAGCCTTGAATATACTCAAAGACTGAGCCTCCACAGCCCTCTGGGGCAGAGAATTCCAAAGATTCACCCCACTCTGAGTGAAGAAGTTTCCCCTCATCTCAGTCCTAAATGGCCGACCCCTTATCCTGAGACTGTGACCCCTGGTTCTAGACTCCTCAGCCCGGGGGAAACATCCTCTCAGCATCTATCCTGTCAAGCCCTGTAAGAATTTTCACCGAGTGATCACATGCCTGGGGTTAGGGGAAAGCGGCCATGATTTCTACTCATGCTCCAGTGTGAGGAACAAGTCAGGGTAAGAGTTGGCTGGGGTGCCGGTGCTTTATCCTCCGCCCCCCTCACCCCTGGTCGGATATCCTCAGCACATTGGAAGAACTGAGCGAGGTAGAGCGGGGGGGGAGGGGGGAGGGGAGTGGGGTGGTGGTGCTTGACGAGAATCGAGGGTTAACCAGCCCGCACGGGGCTTCCGCTGAGATGCATGCACTCCGCCCCCTCGCCCTGCCCCCTGCAATCTGTCGAATAATCTCAACACTTCCAACAGAACTGGGCGAGGAGGAGGAGGAGGAGGAGGAGGAGGAGGAGCAGGCACTACCACCTGGGACGGAGGCTCCAGCGAGAGTGCGCGGCCTCTGGAGTGAAGAAGGCAACAAAATTAGCGCAAAAAGTGACGCGCAGTGAACGAGTGCGTGTGAGGTCAGCGGCTGGCCATGCAGCAATGAAGCAATGTCCGCCGTGGCTCAGTGGGCAGCACTCTCACCTCTGGGTCAGAGGGTTGTGGGTTCAAGTCCCACTCCAGGGACTGGAGCACATAAATCCAGGCTGACACTCCCAGTGCAGTGCGACGTTAAACCGAGGCCCCGTCTGCTCTCTCAGGTGGATGTAAATGATCGAAGAAGAGCAGGGGGAGTTCTCCCCGGTGTCCTGGGGCCAATATATATCCCTCAATCAACATAACAAAAAAAACAGATTATCCGGTCATTATCACAGTGCTGTGTGTGGGAGCTTGCTGTGCGCAAATTGGCTGCCGTGTTTCCCACATTACAACAGTGACTACACTCCAAAAGTACTTCATTGGCCGTAAAGCACTTTGAGACGTCCGGTGGTTGGGAAAGGTGCTATATAAATGCACCTTTCCCTACTGTCAGTAAGGGGTTTCTAAGTAAGGGCCTCGGTTTAACGTCTCATCCGAAAGAGCTATCCATTTCGTCCCACAGCCCTGCAAAATTTCCCCCTTCAGGTATTTATTTAATTCCACTTGCTAATTGGCCTCAGGAGCTTGAGGGGAAGTAGTGTGGGGGGGTGGGGGTGATGGTATTTGACACCTCACAACAAAAGCTGCTCACTGCCTTGTACCATCTGTGTATTAATCCCCTCCATCTCCTCTCGCTTTTGTTCTGCTTCTGAACCTTTGTGTCCTGCTGCACCTCCCTCGTTCATCTGCACCGAGCTGTCTGTGTTTTTCAGAACCTTTGTCGATGGCCCTCTTCCTGCAGTTAAATTAACAGTGAATAATAAAAGGGGGAAGGCAGATGAGACTCCATGGGGGGTGCGTGCGTGGTGTGTGTAGGTCTGGCAACAGACTTCAGTGCCTCAGTACCACACTGGGTTGGCACTCCCTGGGCCAATGAGGACCCCTTCCTTCTGCAGTGTACACTCATGCAGTGCAGAAGGAGGCCATTCGGCCCGTCGTTGCCTGTGCTGCCTCTTTTGAAAGAAAGAAAGACTTGCGTTTATATAGCGCATTTCACCGGACGTCTGAAAGCGCTTTACAGCCAATGAAGTACGTAAGAAATAGGAGCAGGAGTCGGCCATACGGCCCCTCAAGCCTGCTCCGCCATTTAATAATATCATGGCTGATCCGATCATGGACTCAGCTCCACTTCCCCGCCCACTCCCCATAACCCCTTATCCCCTTATTGGTTAAGAAATTGTCTATCTCTGTCTTAAATTTATTAAATGTCCCAGCTTCCACAGCTCTCTGAGGCTGCGAATTCCACAGATTTACAACCCTCTGAGAGAAGAAATTTCTCCTCATCTCAGTTTTAAATGGGCGGCCCCTTATTCTAAGATTTTGCCCCCTAGTTCTAGTCTCCCCTATCAGTGGAAACATCCTCTCTGCATCCACCTTGTCAAGCCCCCTCATAATCTTATACATTTTGATAAGATCACCTCTCAGAGAAACATAGAAACATAGAAAATAGGTGCAGGAGTAGGCCATTCAGCCCTTCTAGCCTGCACCGCCATTCAATGAGTTCATGGCTGAACATTCAACTTCAGTACCCCATTCCTGCTTTCTCACCATACCCCTTAATTCCCCTAGTAGTAAGGACTTCATCTAACTCCTTTTTGAATATATTGAGTGAATTGGCCTCAACAACTTTCTGTGGTAGGGAATTCCACAGGTTCACCACTCTCTGGGTGAAGAAATTCCTCCTCATCTCGGTCCTAAATGGCTTACCCCTTATCCTTAGACTGTGTCCCCTGGTTCTGGACTTCCCCAACATTGGGAACATTCTTCCTGCATCTAACCTGTCGAAACCCATCAGAATTTTAAACGTTTCTATGAGATCCCCTCTCATTCTTCTGAACTCCAGTGAATACAAGCCCAGTTGATCCAGTCTTTCTTGATAGGTCAGTCCCGCCATCCCGGGAATCAGTCTGGTGAACCTTCGCTGCACTCCCTCAATAGCAAGAATGTCCTTCCTCAGGTTAGGAGACCAAAACTGTACACAATACTCCAGGTGTGGCCTCACCATGGCCCTGTACAACTGTAGCAACACCTCCCTGCCCCTGTACTCAAATCCCCTCGCTATGAAGGCCAACATGCCATTTGCTTTCTTAACCGCCTGCTGTACCTGCATGCCAACCTTCAATGACTGATGTACCATGACACCCAGGTCTCATTGCACCTCCCCTTTTCCTAATCTGTCACCATTCAGATAATAGTCTGTCTCTCTGTTTTTACCACCAAAGTGGATAACCTCACATTTATCCACATTATACTTCATCTGCCATGCATTTGCCCACTCACCTAACCTATCCAAGTCGCTCTGCAGCCTCATAGCATCCTCCTCGCAGCTCACACTGCTACCCAACTTAGTGTCATCCGCAAATTTGGAGATACTACATTTAATCCCCTCGTCTAAATCATTAATATACAATGTAAACAGCTGGAGCCCCAGCACAGAACCTTGCGGCACTCCACTAGTCACTGCCTGCCATTCTGAAAAGTACCCATTTACTCCTACTCTTTGCTTCCTGTCTGACAACCAGTTCTCAATCCACGTCAGCACACTACCCCCAATCCCATGTGCTTTAACTTTGCACATTAATCTCTTGTGTGGGACCTTGTCGAAAGCCTTCTGAAAGTCCAAATATACCATCCCTTGTCCACTCTACTGGAAACATCCTCAAAAAATTCCAGAAGATTTGTCAAGCATGATTTCCCTTTCACAAATCCATGCTGACTTGGACCTATCATATCACCTCTTTCCAAATGCACTGCTATGACATCCTTAATAATTGATTCCATCATTTTACCCACTACCGATGTCAGGCTGACCGGTCTATAATTCCCTGTTATCTCTCTCCCTCCTTTTTTAAAAAGTGGGGTTACATTGGCTACCCTCCACTCCATAGGAACTGATCCAGAGTCAATGGAATGTTGGAAAATGACTGTCAATGCATCCGCTATTTCCAAGGCCACCTCCTTAAGTACTCTGGGATGCAGTCCATCAGGTCCTGGGGATTTATCGGCCTTCAATCCCATCAATTTCCCCAACACAATTTCCCGACTAATAAGGATTTCCCTCAGTTCCTCCTCCTTACTAGACCCTCCGACCCCTTTTATATCCGGAAGGTTGTTTGTGTCCTCCTCAGTGAATACCGAACCAAAGTACTTGTTCAATTGGTCCGCCATTTCTTTGTTCCCCGTTATGACTTCCCCTGATTCTGACTGCAGGGGACCTACGTTTGTCTTTACTAACCTTTTTCTCTTTACATATCTATAGAAACTTTTGCAATCCGTCTTAATGTTCCCTGCAAGCTTCTTCTCGTACTCCATTTTCCCTGCCCTAATCAAACCCTTTGTCCTCTCTGCTGAGTTCTAAATTTCTCCCAGTCCCCGGGTTCGCTGCTATTTCTGGCCAATTTGTATGCCACTTCCTTGGCTTTAATACTATCCCTGATTTCCCTTGATAGCCATGGTTGAGCCACCTTCCCTTTTTTATTTTTACACCAGACAGGAATGTACAATTGTTGTAGTTCATCCATGCAGTCTCTAAATGTCTGCCATTGCCCATCCACAGTCAACCCCTTCAGTATCATTCGCCAATCTATCCTAGCCAATTCACGCCTTCAAAGTTACCCTTCTTTAAGTTCTGGACCATGGTCTCTGAATTAACTGTTTCATTCTCCATCCTAATGCAGAATTCCACCATATTATCTTCTGTATTCCAAAGACAAGCCTGAAGGCTCTGTGCCTCAATGCGAGGAGTATTCGTAATAAGGTGGACGAATTAACTGCGCAGGCAGCAATTAATGAATATGATATAATTGGGATTACGGAAACATGGCTCCAGGGTGACCAAGGCTGGGAACTCAACATCCAGGGGTATTCAACATTTAGGACGGATAGACAGGAAGGAAAGGGAGGTGAGGTGGCGTTGCTGGTTAAAGAGGAAATTAACGCAATAGTAAGGAAGGACATTAGCTTGGATGATGTGGAATCGATATGGGTGGAGCTGCGGAATACCAAAGGGCAGAAAACGCTAGTGGGAGTTATGTACAGACCACCAAACAGTAGTAGTGAGGTTGGGGACTGCATCAAACAAGAAATTAGGGATGCGTGCAATAAAGGTACAGCAGTTATCATGGGCGACTTTAATCTACATATAGATTGGGCTAACCATACGGTGGAGAGGATTTCCTGGAGTGTATTAGGGATGGTTTTCTCGACCAATATGTCGAGGAACCAACTAGAGGGCTGGGTGATGTGTAATGAGAAAGGACTAATTAGCAATCTTGTTGTGTGAGGCCACATGGGGAAGAGTGACCATAATATGGTAGAATTCTTTATTAAGATGGAGAGTGATACAGTTAGTTCAGAGACTAGGGTCCTGAACTTAAGGAAAGGAAACTTCGATGGTATGAGACGTGAATTGGCTAGGATAGACTGGCAAAGGATACTTAAAGGGTTGACAGTGGATAGGCAATGGCAAACATTTAAAGATCACATGGATGAACTTCAACAATTGTACATCTCTGTCTGGAGTAAAAACAAAACAGGGAAGGTGGCTAAACCGTGGCTAACAAGGGAAATTAAGGATAGTGTTAAATCCAAGGAAGAGGCATATAAATTGGCCAGAAAAAGCAGCAAACCTGAGGACTGGGAGAAATTTAGAATTCAACAGAGGAGGACTAAGGGTTTAATTAGGAGGGGGGGAAATAGAGTATGAGAGGAAGCTTGCTGGGAACATAAAATCTGACTGTAAAAGCTTCTAAAGATATGTGAAGAGAAAAAGATTAGTGAAGACAAACATAGGTCCCTTGCAGTCAGAATCAGATGAACTTAGAATGGGGAACAAAGAAATGGCAGACCAATTGAACAAATACTTTGGTTCTGTCTTCACGAAGGAAGACACACATAACCTTACGGAAATACTAGGGGACCGAGGGTCTAGGGAGAAGGAGGAACTGAAGGCAATCCTTATTAGTTGGAAAATTGATGGGATTGAAGGCCAATAAATCCCCAGGGCCTGATCGTTTGCATCCCAGAGTACTTAAGGAAGTGGCTCTAGAAATAGTGGATGCATTGGTGATCATTTTCCAACAGTCTATCGACTCTGGATCAGTCCTATGGACAGGAGGGTAGCTAATGTAACACCACTTTTTAAAAAAGGAGGGAGAGAGAAAATGGGGAATTATAGACCGGTTCGCCTGACATCAGTAGTGGGGAAAATGTTGGAATCAATTATTAAAGATAAAGTAGCAGCACATTTGGAAAACAGTGATAGGATCGGTCCAAGTCAGCATCGATTTATGAAAGAGAAGTCATGCTTGACAAATCTTCTAGAATTTTTTGAGGATGTAACCAGTAGAGTGGACAAGGGAGAACCAGTTGATGTGGTGTATTTGGACTTTCAAAAGGCTTTTGACAAGGTCCCACACAAGAGATTAGGGTGCAAAATTAAAGCACATGGTATTGGGGGTAATGTACTGACGTGGATAGAGAACTGGTTGGCAGACAGGAAGCAGAGAGTCGGGATAAACAGGTCCTTTTCAGAATGGCAGGCAGTGACTAGTGGGGTGCCGCAGGACTCAGTGCTGGGACCCCAGCTATTTACAATATACATCAATGATTTAAGTTTGCAGATGACACTAAACTGGGTGGTGGTGTGAGCTGTGAGGAGGACGCTAAGAGGCTGCAGGGTGACTTGGACAGGTTAGGTGAGTGGGCAAATGCATGGCAGATGCAGTATAATGTGGATAAATGTGAGGTTATCCACTTTGGGGGCAAAAACACGAAGGCAGAATATTATCTGAATGTCGGCAGATTAGGAAAAGGGGAGGTGCAACGAGACCTGGGTGTCATGGTACATCAGTCATTGAAAGTTGGCATGCAGGTACAGCAGGCAGTGAAGAAGGCAAATGGTATGTTGGCCTTCATAGCGAGAGGATTTGAGTATAGGAGCAGGGAGGTCTTACTGCAGTTGTACAGGGCCTTGGTGAGGCCTCACCTGGAATATTGAGTTCAGTTTTGGTCTCCTAATCTGAGGAAGGACGGTCTTGCTATTGAGGGAGTGCAGCGAAGGTTCACCAGACTGATTCCCGGGATGGCTGGACTGACATATGAGGAGAGACTGGATCAACTGGGCCTTTATTCACTGGAGTTTAGAAGAATGAGAGGGGATCTCATAGAAACATATAAAATTCTGACGGGATTGGACAGGTTAGATGCAGGAAGAATGTTCCCGAAGTTGGGGAAGTCCAGAACCAGGGATCACAGTCTAAGGATAAGGGGTAAGCCGTTTAGGACTGAGATGAGGAGAAACTTCTTCACTCAGAGAGTGGTTGAGGCCAGTTTGTTAGATATATTCAAAACAGAGTTAGATGTGGCCCTGACGACTCAAAGGATCAAGGGATATGGAGAGAAAGCAGGAATGGGGTACTGAGGTGAATGATCAGCCATGATCTTATTGAATGGTGGTGCAGGCTCAAAGGGCCGAATGGCCTACTCCTGCACCTATTTTCTATGTAGGGGCCCAAGCTATTCAACCTTTCCTCATGTCAACCCACTCATCTCCGGACTTTTGGAGTGTAGTCACTATTGCAATGTGGGAAACGCGGCAGCCAATTTGCGCAAAGCAAGCTCCCACACACAGCAACATGACCAGATGGAGGCTGGGTCATTGAATGTATTTAATGTGGAGATAGACAGATTCTTGAATGATAAGGAAGTAAAGGGTTATGGGGAGCGGGCAGGGAAGTGGAGCTGAGTCCATGATCAGATCAGCCATGATCTTATTAAATGGCGGAGCAGGCTCGAGGGGCCGTATGGCCGACTCCTGCTCCTATTTCTTATGTTCTTCTGAGATAGAGTGCCGTGGTCTGGATCATCTCGTGAAGTGATGGTGATTGTAGTTGTGTGTTCAGTGACCCAGCCTCCACAGTTCTCTGGGGCAGACAATTCCACAGATTTACAACCCTCTGAGAGAAGAAATTCCTCCTCATCTCAGTTTTAAATGGACGGCCCCTTATTCTGAGACTATGTCCCCTAGTTCAGGGGCACTCCACCTCCACTGTTGCTGCTGACTGAGCCAGCTCTGGGGTTGATCAACCGTGTGTTTGACCGTCTTGCTTGAATTGTGCCCCATTGGGCTGTTGCCACCTCTGGCCCGTGCCGTACCTTTCACAGGACGACCTCCGACCCTATAAACGCCTCTAGTGTTTCAGAATTCAGATCACCTGATCGATGTCATAATCTGCTGCTGGTTTGGAGCAGTTTCTCATTGATCTGGTGAATATCTACCTGATGTCAGTTTAAGAATCAGGCATTCCCCGACACAATTAAATATTACTGTCAAAACCAAACACTCCCAGGGCAGGTACAGTACAGGGTTAGATACAGAGTAAAGCTCCCTCTACATTGTCCCATCAAACACTCCCAGGGCAGGTACAGCACGGGGTTAGATACAGAGTAAAGCTCCCTCTACATTGTCCCATCAAACACTCCCAGGGCAGGTACAGCACGGGGTTAGATACAGAGTAAAGCTCCCTCTACACTGTCCCATCAAACACTCCCAGGGCAGGTACAGGGGGTTAGATACAGAGTAAAGCTCCCTCTACACTGACCCATCAAACACTCCCGGGGCAGGTACAGGGGGTTCGATACAGAGTAAAGCTCCCTCTACACTGACCCATCAAACACTCCCAGGGCAAGTACAGCATGGGTTAGATACAGAGTAAAGCTCCCTCTACACTGACCCATCAAACACTCCCAGGGCAGGTACAGCACGGGGTTAGATACAGAGTAAAGCTCCCTCTACACTGTCCCATCAAACACTCCCAGGGCAGGTACAGGGGGTTAGATACAGAGTAAAGCTCCCTCTACACTGTCCAATCAAACACTCCCGGGGCAGGTACAGCACGGGGTTAGATACAGAGTTCAGTCTCAGCAGAGAGCCGCCCATACTGTGCCAGAATGAACATGCATTGCATTGTCTCCACTTGCCATTAATATGGCAAATCTCAGTCACCGATGGGTGGTTTTTGTGTTGTGGATTTGTAGTCAGCTGATTCGAGACAACCTCTAAGGTTTGATTCCCTAAAAGAAAGAGAAAGACTTGCATTTATATAGCGCCTTTCACGACCACCAGACATCTCAAATCGCTTTACAGCCAATGAAGTACTTTCGGAGTGTAGTCGCTGTTGTAATACCAGAGAAGTGTTCTGCATTTGAGCTGGTAGCCACCAGCAGTCCCCACCAGCAGATATCAGTTAGTAAAAGTTCAGCATTTTTTTGCAAACTAAATTTCTGTTGAGAATTGCTGAATGCACTCTGCAGCCCCGAGAACTCAATCAGCAATATATCCAGAATATTAAAGTCCAGTTTAGTTTGCAATGAAATTATGAACTTTTACGTTAATCCTAAATTGATCTTTGATACCAAATGTACAATAGTGTATGAAAGTTTCCACTGAATAAAAATCTCCAATTAGAAAAAGCTTGCTGACAATTCTTACTGACTTGCATGTTACACACAGTGGCCCCTCCATTATCCACCGGAACGGAGGGGAATGGGAATTGGTGGGGAACCCGTGTCCCCAAATGTTACCCCTCCCGTCTGGTGTAGCAATGCCCTCGGCACGGAATGGAGACAAGTCCAGACCAAAACTGCACGCAGTACTCCAGGTGTGGCCTCACCAATACCCTGTATAACTGTAGCAGGACTTCCCTGCTTTTATACTCCATCCCCCTTTGCAATAAAGGCCAACATTCCATTGGCCTTCCTGATCACTTGCTGTACCTGCGTAAGGAGCAGCATATTACCCAGGGAGCAGCGTGGAGTCCCCGACCTGCGTGGGAACACCAGCGGCAGGTCGGGGCCAGGGAGCAGCATGGAGGCGTGCCGTGACAAGGTACAGCGCGAGCTGGTGCAGGAGGGCGACGGCAGTGAAGAGTGACGTCAGCAAGATCCAGGTCGGTGATTGGAGCGTGGGCAGGTACAGCAGGAGGGGCGAGGTCGGGGCGAAGGAGCGGCGAGAGATTGTAGAGGGACGTGATCAGGACCCAGGAGAGGCGAGGGCCCAGGGGCAGCGTGGGCCCAGCCCACACTGTGCGATATGTGGGCGCACTAGGTCTGTGCAGCAGAGCTGGTCTCCAGTCGTCCTGGTTAACCCTTGCCACTGGACCAAGACCTCGCTCTGTCAAGCCCGTGTGGTGGCTGGTGTGCAACGGTCACCCCACGTTAAAACAATCCACCCACAGGCATCTTCCACCCTTCAGGATGTAGTTCGGGTTCTTCATTCGAAACACCTGTGAACTTACCTGTTTTTTTTGGCGTGGTAGCAAGTCACCCTCGATTCGAGGGAGGGCCTGTGATGATGATGATATCAGTTAGTTAGTCATGTCAGCCCCAGGGAGATTCTGCTGGTGCCGATTGGCCTCAACGCCTTGTAAAGCAAGACATTGCATTTCCGTAGCGCCGTTCACAACCTCAGGACTGTTCACAGCCAACGAAGCACTTTTTGAAGTGTAGCCACTCTCGTTCTTGGTGTTGCCGTGAAGCTGTGCGGAGCAGCGACAGTCTCACCGGCCATTACACGGGAGAAACTGCGTATTCGCGGAAATGCTGGGTGGGCCGCGCAGTCAGTTAAAGGGACAGCGCAATGGGGGGGGGGGGGAAGACTTGCATTTATATAGCGCCTTTCACGACCACCAGACATCTGAAAGCACTTTACAGCCAATGAAGTACTTTTTGGAGTGTAGTCACTGTTGGGGATCACTAGGTTGCCCTGTAGGGAAACACAGGCAAACAAGTTACACACAGCAAGATCCCACAAGCTGCAATGTGAGCATCTGTTTCTCAGTGATGTTGGTTGAGGGGGTCAGGACGCCGGGGGTGTGGGGAAACTCCCCTGCTCTTCTTTGGAATACTGGTCGTGGGTATCGTTTACACCCAGCCGAGAGGGAAGGATGATACCCAGGTTTAACGTCTCGTCCGAAAGACGGCCCCTCCGACAGTGCGGCGCTCCCTCAGTACCGCCCCTCCGACAGTGCGGCACTCCCGCAGTACTGCCCCTCCGACAGTGCGGGGCTCCCTCAGTACTGCCCCTCCGACAGTGCGGTGCTCCCTCAGTACTGCCCCTCCGACAGTGCAGCGCTCCCTCAGTACTGCCCCTCCGACAGTGCGGTGCTCCCTCAGTACTGCCCCTCCGACAGTGCGGTGCTCCCTCAGTACTGCCCCTCTGACAGTGTGGGCTCCCTCAGTACTGCCCCTCCGACAGTGCGGGACTCCCTCAGTACTGCCCCTCCGACAGTGCGGCGCTCCCTCAGTACCGCCCCTCCGACAGTGCGGCGCTCCCTCAGTACCGCCCCTCCGACAGTGCGGCACTCCCTCAGTACCGCCCCTCCGACAGTGCGGCACTCCCTCAGTACCGCCCCTCCGACAGTGCGGCGCTCCCTCAGTACTGCCCCTCCGACAGTGCGCTGCTCCTTCAGTACTGCCCCTCCGACAGTGCGCCGCTCCTTCAGTACTGCCCCTCCGACAGTGCGGCACTCCCTCACTACTGCCCCTCCGACAGTACGGCACTCCCTCAGTACTGCCCCTCCGACAGTACGGCACTCCCTCAGTACTGGCAACGGTGGGAGCATCGGCCTGGATTGTAGGGCTCGAGAGCTGATGGGAGCCCTGACCTGTCGGAGGTGTAATATGGCCTACCTTCTCGTGTTACCACACTGTTGCAACATGAAACCTGGGGTCACTGCGGCTTGACCTGCAAGCTGTTTGTGCAGAAACTAACCCAACAATGGTAGCTTTGACTAAGTTGCGTTCGATGGGATTGGAAAGGTCCTGGCTGCAGGCGGGAGCGTTTCCCAGCGAGTCGTCTCTCTCGGGTTGAAAGAGTCTTATTCATAGTGCTGGCTCCTCCAAGTCCCCTGAGGCATAACTCTGCTCTCTCATTACCTCCCCGGTCAACACCACAGTGTGCGGGGTCTCGGGGAATTCCTGTGCCTCTGCAGTTCTCTGTACCTGGGGAATAGTACTTGCCGTTTACACGGGCCCTTTTCACATCTCAAAACCAGTGTTGTGTTAATTGTCAGCCTTGGCTCAATGGGTAGCACTCTCTCACCTCTGGAGATTGTGGGTTCAAGTCCCACTCTAGGACTTAAGCGCATAAATCCAGGCCTCCACTCCCAGTGCAGTGCAAAGCAAGCGCTCTACTCAGAACTCCTTCACGGCAAGCGAGCCCAAGGTGGGCAGAGGAAACGTTACAGGGACACCCTCAAAGCCTCCCTGATAAAGTGCAACATCCCCACCGACACCTGGGAGTCCCTGGCCAAAGACCGCCCTAAGTGGAGGAAGTGCATCCGGGAAGGTGCTGAGCACCTCGAGTCTCGTCGCCGAGAGTATGCAGAAACCAAGCGCAGGCAGCGGAAGGAGCGTGCGGCAAACCAGTCCCACCCTCCCCTTCCCTCAACCACTGTCTGTCCCACCTGTGACAGGGACTGTGGCTCTCGTATTGTACAGCCACCTGAGAACTCATTTTAAGAGTGGAAGCAAGTCTTCCTCGATTCCGCGGGACTGCCCATGATGATGATGAGGCTGAGGGAGTGCTGCACTGTCGGAGGTGCCGTCTTTCGGATGAGACATTAAACCGAGGCCCCGTCTGCTCTCTCAGGTGGATGTAAAAGATCCCATGGCACTATTTCGAAGAAGAGCAGGGGGAGTTATCCCCGGTGTCCTGGGGCCAATATTTATCGCTTAATCAACATAACAAAAAAACAGATTATCTGGTCATTATCTCATTTGTGGGAGCTTGCTGTGCGTAAATTTGCTGCCGCATTTCCCACATTGTAACAGTGACTACACTCCAAAAGTACTTCATAGGCTGTAAAGCGGTTTGAGACGTTCGGTGATCGTGAAGGCGCTATATAGATGCACATTCGTGTATCCTTAAAGAGATTGATGCTAATTCTTGCCAGCAAAGTCTCCTGGGTATTAATGATATGAATAACTAATAGCTAATCAATGAAATATTCATCCCATTGTTGTTTTAGTGGGATCTTGCTGTGTGCACAATAGCTATCTTGGTAAAAGAGTTCTTTGTTGAAGGGCAGTGGCAGTGTAGGTGGATACGGTGCTGGGGAGGATCCAATTTAAAAAAAAAAATTTGTTCCTGGGATGTGGGCGTCGCTGGCCAGGCCGGCATTTATTGCCCGTCCCTAATTGCCCCTGGAGAAGGTGGTGGTGAGCCGCCGCCTTGAACCGCTGCAGTCCGTGTGGTGAAGGCGAATTCTAATTCTGGCAATGCCTCTCTTAAAATTCTTATTCTTGTTTACAAATCCCTCCATGGCCCTCGCCCCGCCCAACTCTGTAATCTCCCCCAGCCCCACAACCCTCCGAGATGTCTGCGCTCCTCTAATTCTGCCCTCCTGACCATCCCTGATTTCCATCGCTCCACCATCGGTGGCCGTGCCTTCTGTTGCCTGGGCCCCAAGCTCTGGAACTCCCTCCCCAAACCTCTCCGCCTCTCCTCCTTTTAAGACGCTCCTTCAAACCTACCTCTGCCTGACCTGCTAAGTATTTCCAGCTTTTCTGTGAATATTTCCAATTTCTCCTTGTGTGGTTCGGTATCAAATTTTGTCTGATAGTCCCTCCTGCGGAAGTACCTTGAGGATGTTTTACTCCGTTCACCATCCTCATCATCATCATCACAGGCAGTCCCTCGGAATCGAGGAAGACTTGCTTCCACTCTTAAAATGAGTCCTTAGGTGACTGAACAGTCCAATACGAGAGCCACAGTCCCTGTCACAGGTGGGACAGACAGTGGTTGAGGGAAGGGGAGGGTGGGACTGGTTTGCCGCACGCTCCTTCCGCTGCCTGCGCTTGGTTTCTGCATGCTCTCGGCGACGAGACTCGAGGTGCTCAGCGCCCTCCCGGATGCACTTCCTCCACTTAGGGCGGTCTTTGGCTAGGGACTCCCAGGTGTCAGTGGGGATGTTGCACTTTATCAGGGAGGCTTTGAGGGTGGTCCCTGTAACGTTTCTTCTGCCCACCTGGGGCTCGTTTGCTGTGAAGGAGTTCCGAGTAGAGCGCTTGCTTTGGGAGTCTCGTGTCGGGCATGTGGACAATGTGGCCTGCCCAGGGGAGCTGATCGAGTGTGGTCAGTGCTTCGATGCTGGGGATGTTAGCCTGGTCGAGGACGCTAACGTTGGTGCGTCTGTCCTCCCAGGGGATTTGCAGGATCCTGCGGAGACATCGTTGGTGATATTTCTCCAGGACTTGCAGTGTCTGCTGTACATGGTCCGTGTACTACGTTCACTATGTTGAAGGTGCTATATAAATGCAAGTTCTTGTTATTGGAGGTCACTGGATGAGAGGACAGTGTTAGCATCCAGCCAAGACCAGTCACTCGTGTGTTCCTATAAAATTGGGGCAGATGGTGACTGGCTGCGATTGAGTAAAACAGGGTGATCGCCAGTTGGTGGTCCATTTTATACTTCTCCTCAAGCTTATTTACACTGACTTCAATAGAAATTAAGATGGGGAGAGGTGTGTAACAGCTTGCCAACTCACTCTCCCCGGTGTGTCCACCTCGGGCTCATTCTCTCTCGGTTCACTCGGTTGATTCCGGAGATGAGGGGGTTGACTTATAAGGAAAGGTTGAGTAGGTTGGGCCTCTACAAATTGAAGTTTAGGTGATCTTATCGAAACATCCAAGATAATGGGGGGCTCGACAAGGTGGATGCAGAGAGGATATTTCTACTCATAGGGGAAACTAAAACTAGGGGACATCGTCTCAGAATAAGGGGCCGCCCATTTAAAACTGAGATGAGGAGGAATTTCTTCTCTCTGAGGGTTGTAAATCTGTGGAATTCTCTGCCCCAGAGAGCTGTGGAGGCTGGGTCATTGAATATATTTAAGGCGGAGATAGACAGATTTTTGAGCGATAAGGGAGTGAAGGGTTATGGGGAGCAGGCGGGGAAGTGGAGCTGAGTCCATGATCAGATCAGCCATGATCGTATTAAATGGCGGAGCAGGCTCGAGGGGCCGAATGGCCGACTCCTGCTCCTATTTCTTATGTTCTTATGTTATGTGAAATGAGTTGCTTCCGCCCTGCATGCTTATAAATGCAAGATAAAGCCACTGGTTTTCCTTTATAACACAGGAATTAGGAGCAGGAGTCGGCCATTCGGCCCCTCGAGCTGCTCCGCCATTCAATGAGATCATGGCTGATCTTCGACCTCAACTCCACTTTCCCGCCCGATCCCCATATCCCTCGATTCCCTTAATATCCAAAAATCTATCGATCTCAGCCTTGAATATACTCAACGACTGAGCCTCCACAGTCCTCTGGGGCAGAGAATTCCAAAGATTCACCACCCTCTGAGTGAAGATGTTTCTCCTCATCTCAGATCCCTTATCCTGAGACTGTGACCCCTGGTTCCAGACTCCCCAGCCCGGGGGGAAACATCCTCCCTGCATCTACCCTGTCAAGCCCTGTAAGAATTGTGTATGTTTCAATAAGATCACCTCCCATTCTTCTAAACTCTAGAGAATATATGTGATGCACTCGTGGGGGAATCTCAAACTAGAGGGCATAGTTTCAGAATAAGGGGCCGCCCATTTAAAACTGAGATGAGGAGGAATTTCTTCTCTCAGAGGGTTGTAAATCTGTGGAATTCTCTGCCCCAGAGAGCTGTGGAGGCTGGGTCACTGAATACATTTAAGGTGGAGATAGACAGATTTTTGAGCGATAAGGGAGTGAAGGGTTATGGGGAGCGGGCGGGGAAGTGGAGCTGAGTCCGTGATCAGATCAGCCATGATCGTATTAAATGGCGGAGCAGGCTCAAAGGGCCGTATGGCCGACTCCTGCTCCTATTTCTTATGTTCTTATAATGACCAGATAATCTGTTTTTTAATGATGTTGATTGAGAGATAAATATTGGCCCCAGGACATCCCCTGCTCGTCTTCCAAATTATAGCTATGGGATCTTTTACGTCCACTTGAGAGGGCAGACAGTTCCTCAGTTTAACGTCTCATCCGAAAGACGGCACCTCTGACAGTGCAGCACTCCCTCAGCACAGTACAGGCCGAGATTTTTGTGCTCCAGTCTCTGGAGTAGGACTTGAACTCACGACCTCCTGACTCCGAGGCGAGAGAGCTGCCCACTGAGACACGGCTGACTAATAATCCAGAGACCGTAAGTTCAAATCCCACCGTGGCGGTTTGAAAATTTATATTCAGTTTAAATACAATAATAATTTGGAAATAAAAAAGGCTGGTCTCAGTGAAAGTGACCCTGAAGCTGTGGCTCAGTGGGCAGCACTCTCGCCTCTGGGTCAGGAGGTTGTGGGTTCAAGTCCCACTCCAGGGACTGGAGCACATAAATCTGGGCTGACTCTCCCAGTGCAGTGCTGAGGGAGTCATCATCATCACAGGCAGTCCCTCGGAATCGAGGAAGACTTGCTTCCACTCCTAAAGTGAGTTCTCAGGTGGCTGAACAGTCCAATATAAGACCCACAGTCCCTGTCACAGGTGGGACAGACAGTGGTTGAGGGAAGGGGAGGGTGGGACTGGTTTGCCGCACGCTCCTTCCGCTGCCTGCGCTTGGTTTCTGCACGCTCTCGGCGACGAGACTCGAGGTGCTCAGCGCCCTCCCGGATGCACTTCCTCCACTTAGGGCGGTCTTTGGCCAGGGACTCCCAGGTGTCGGTGGGGATGTTGCACTTTATCAGGGAGGCTTTGAGGGTGTCCCTGTAACGTTTCCTCTGCCCACCTTTGGCTCGTTTGCCGTGAAGGAGCTCCGAGTAGGGCGCTTGCTTTGGGAGTCTCGTGTCTGGCATGCGGACAATGTGGCCTGCCCAGCGGAGCTGGTCGAGTGTGGTCAGTGCTTCGATGTTGGGGAGTGCTGCACTGTCGGAGGTGCTGTCTTTCGGATGAGACGTTAAACCCGAAGCCCTGCCTGCTCTCTTAAGTGGTTGTAAAAGATCCCATGGCCTCTATTTCGAGAAAGAACAGGGGAGTTATCCACGGGGTCCTGGGCCAATATTTATCCCTCAATCAACATTATCACATGTGGGAGCTTGCTGTGCACAAATTGGTTGCCACGTTTCCCACATTACAACAGTGACTACACTCCGAAAGTACTTCATTGGCTGTAAAGCTGTTTTGAGACATTCGGTGGACATGAAAGGCGCTATATAAATCCAAGTCTTTCTGTAAAAGCCCAACAGGTTCACTAATGTCCCTTGAGAGAAGCAATCCTGCTACCTTTGTTAATCTTTTCCTCGTGGAGTGAAGGAATTTGAGGCCACCTGGGGGTGGGTGGGTTCAATTATCACTGCCCCGTGAGCGACAGAGCCTTCAGGTTAAGCAGACTTGCAGTCTCCGTTTAATGAGCCCAGTGTACATTCCTTGCTGATACTATACCGTTTGCCCAGTGACACGCGACGGCAGAACAGCAGGAGAGAAAATAAAGCGTCTTTTAAAAGGGCCTTTAAAAGTTCTCAGTCGATGTCGCTGGCTGTACATCCGGAGCGAGCAGAAGGCCAACAAGTTGCTGTGTTAATGACTGGGAGTGAATATTGCTTTTCCTGTTTCCTGCTGTCTTGCCGGCCTCCTCAGTGCTGGGGGGAGGAAGGAGGAGAGAGAGAGAGAAAGCGCATGTGTCTCTGGTCATATTTCGCACACAGACCAGAGCCCATCGGACTGTTGCCCCAGTTTGTTATCGTGAACTTTCCGCCGCTATTGAAAAATGCTTGTGTACTAATGGGGTTGCTCTGCCTCATGTTTAATCCTGTTTTCAAAAGCAAGGGCACTTGAGGTGTAGTATTTACAGGGGATTCACCGGGAGTGTGTCAGTATTTACAGGGGATTCACCGGGAGTGTGTCAGTATTTACAGGGGATTCACCGGGAGTGTGTCAGTATTTACAGGGGGTCCCTGGGAGTGTGTCAGTATTTGCAGGGGGTCCCTGGGAGTGTGTCAGTATTTACAGGGGGTCCCTGGGAGTGTGTCAGTATTTACAGGGGGTCCCTGTAAGTGTGTCAGTATTTACAGGGGATTCACCGGGAGTGTGTCAGTATTTACAGGGGTTCCCTGGGAGTGTGTCAGTATTTACAGGGGGTCCCCAGGAGTGTGTCTGATTTACAGGGGGTCGCCGGGAGTGTGTCAGTATTTGCAGGGGGTCCCTGGGAGTGTGTCAGTATTTACAGGGGGTCCCTGTAAGTGTGTCAGTATTTACAGGGGGTCCCTGTAAGTGTGTCAGTATTTACAGGGGATTCACCGGGAGTGTGTCAGTATTTACAGGGGGTCCCTGGGAGTGTGTCAGTATTTACAGGGGGTCCCTGGGAGTGTGTCAGTATTTACAGGGGGTCCCTGTAAGTGTGTCAGTATTTACAGGGGGCCCCCGGGAGTGTGTCTGTATTTACAGGGTGTCCCCGGGAATGTGTGTCTGTATTTACAGTGGGCCCCAGGTGTGTGTGTGTCAGTATTTACAGGGGTTCCCCGGGAATATGTCAGTATTTACAGGGTGTCTCCGGGAGTGTGTCGGTATTTACAGGAGGTCGCCGGGAGTGTGTCAGTATTTACAGGGGTTTCCTGGGAGTGTGTCGGTATTAAGAACATAAGAACATAAGAATTAGGAACATGAGTAGGCCATCTAGCCCCTCGAGCCTGCTCCGCCATTCAATAAGATCATGGCTGATCTGGCCGTGGACTCAGCTCCACTTACCCGCCCGCTCCCCGTAACCCTTAATTCCCTTATTGGTTAAAAATCTATCTATCTGTGACTTGAATACATTCAATGAGCTAGCCTCAACTGCTTCCTTGGGCAGAGAATTCCACAGATTCACAACCCTCTGGGAGAAGAAATTCCTTCTCAACTCGGTTTTAAATTGGCTCCCCCGTATTTTGAGGCTGTGGAAACAACCTCTCTGCCTCTATCTTGTCTATCCCTTTCATTATTTTAAATGTTTCTATAAGATCACCCCTCATCCTTCTGAACTCCGAGTAAAGACCCAGTCTACTCAATCTATCATCATAAAGTAACCCCCTCATCTCCGGAATCAGCCTAGTGAATCATCTCTGTACCCCCTCCAAAGCCAGTATATCCTTCCTTAAGTAAGGTGACCAAAACTGCACGCAGTACTCCAGGTGCGGCCTTACCAATACCCTATACAGTTGCAGCAGGACCTCCCTGCTTTTGTACTCCATCCCTCTCGCAATGAAGGCCAACATTCGATTCGCCTTCCTGATTACCTGCTGCACCTGCAAACTAACTTTTTGGGATTCATGCACAAGGACCCCCAGGTCCCTCTGCACGCAGCATGTTGTAATTTCTCCCCATTCAAATAGTATTCCTTTTTTTTGTTTTTTTTCCCCCAAGGTGGATGACCTCACACTTTCCGACATTGTATTCCATCTGCCAAACCTTAGCCCATTCGATTAACCTATCTAAATCTCTTTGCAGCCTCTCTGTGTCCTCTACACAACCCGCTTTCCCACTAATCTTTGTTTCATCTGCAAATTTTGTTACACTACGCTCTGTCCCCTCTTCCAGGTCATCTATGTATATTGTAAACAGTTGTGGTCCCAGCACCGATCCCTGTGGCACACCACTAACCACCGATTTCCAACCCGAAAAGGACCCATTTATCCCGACTCTCTGCTTTCTGTTAGTTAGCCAATTCTCTATCCATGCTAATACATTTCCTCTGACTCCGCATACCTTTATCTTCTGCAGTAACCTTTTGTGTGGCACCTTATCAAATGCCTTTTGGAAATCTAAATACACCACATCCATCGGTACACCTCTATCCACGATGCTCGTTATATCCTCAAAGAATTCCAGTAAATTAGTTAAACATGATTTCCCCTTCATGAATCCATGTTGCGTCTACTTGATTGCACTATTCCTATCGAGATGTCCCGCTATTTCTTCCTTAATGATAGCTTCAAGCATTTTCCCCATTACAGATGTTAACCTAACCGGCCTGTAGTTACCTGCCTTTTGTCTGCCCCCTTTTTTTAAACGGGGGGTCCCCGGGAATGTGTCAGTATTTACAGGGGATCCCCGGGAGTGTGTCAGTATTTTACAGGGGTTTCCCGGGAGTGCGTTTGTATTTACAGGGGATTCACCGGGAGTGTGTCAGTGTTTACAGGGGATCCCCAGGTGTGTGTCTGTATTTACAGGAGATCGCAAGGAGTGTGTCTGTATTTACAGGTGGTCTCTGGGAGTGTGTCTGTATTTATAGGGGGCCCCCTGGATGTGTCAGTATTTACAGGGGGTCCCCGGGAGTGTGTCAGTATTTACAGGGGGCCCCCGGGAGTGTGTCAGTATTTACAGGGGGTCCCCGGGAGTGTGTCAGTATTTACAGGAGGTCCCCGGGAGTGTGTCAGTATTTACAGGGGGTCCCTGGGAGTGTGTCAGTATTTACAGGGGGTCCCCGGGAGTGTGTCAGTATTTACAGGGGGTCCCCGGGAGTGTGTCAGTATTTACAGGGGGTCCCCGGGAGTGTGTCAGTATTTACAGGGGGTCCCCGGGAGTGTGTCTGTATTTACAGGGGGCTCCCGGGAGTGTGTCAGTATTTACAGGAGGTCCCCGGGTGTGTGTCAGTATTTACAGTGGGTCCCCGGGAGGTGTCAGTATTTACAGGAGGTCCCGGGAGTGTGTCAGTATTTACAGGAGATCCCCGGGTGTGTGTCAGTATTTACAGTGGGTCCCCAGGAGGTGTCAGTATTTACAGGAGGTCCCGGGAGTGTGTCAGTATTTACAGGGGGCCCCCGGGAGTGTGTCTGTATTTACAGGGGGCCCCCGGGAGTGTGCCAGTATTTACAGGAGGTCCCCGGGAGTGTGTGTGTGTATTTACAGGAGGTCCCCGGGAGTGTGTGTCAGTATTTACAGGGGGTCCCCGGGTGTGTGTCAGTATTTACAGGGGGCCCCCGGGAGTGTGTCGGTATTTACAAGAGGTCCCCGGGAGTGTGTCGGTGTTTGTAGGTCGAGCTGCTCACCTCACGGATGAACATGTTGCCTGCCCGTGAGTGCGTGACCCAGTTAAACACTACCCTGCTGAGTTTTAGTCCCAAAGCAAGCGCTCTACTCGGAACTCCTACAAAGTAAGCGTGCCCGAGGTGGGCAGAGGAAACATTTCAAGGACACCCTCAAAGCCTCCTTGATAAAATGCAACATCCCCACTGACACCCTTCAATATGTAGTTCGGGACCTAGAATGTCAGATCCTTCATAGAAACACCTGTGAACTCATCCCTTTTTGGTGTGGGAGCAAGTCATCCTCGATATGAGGGACTGCCTAATACTATACTACACTATACTATGAGAAGAACATAAGAAGTAGGAGCAGGAGTCGGCCATTCGGCCCCGCGAGTCTGCTCTGCCATTCAATAAGATCATGGCTGATCTGATCATGGACTCAGCTCCACTTCCCCGCCCGCTCCCCATAACCCTTTACTCCCTTATCACTCAAAAATCTGTCTATCTCCACCTTAAATATATTCAATGACCCAGCCTCCACAGCTCTCTGGGGCAGAGAATTCCACAGATTTACAACCCTCTGAGAGAAGAAATTCCTCCTCATCTCAGGTTTAAATGGGCGGCCCCTTATTCTGAAACTATGCCCCCTAGTTCTAGATTCCCCCACGAGGGGAAACATCCTCTCTGCATCTACTCTGTCAAGCCTCCTCAGAATCTTAGATGTTTCAATAAGATCACCTCTCATTCTTCTAAACTCCAATGAGTAGAGGCCCAACCTGCTCAACCTTTCTTCATAAGACAACCCCCTCATCTCTGGAATCAACCTGGTGAACCCTTTATGATCTCTACGAAGGCAGACTGGGCTGGTTCCTTGTTGAATTGAATCTTGCTGTGACTCAGTGGGCCGCACTCTCGCCTATGAGTCAGAAGATTGTGGGTTCAAGTCCCACTCCAGAAATTTGAGCACAAAATCTATGCTGACAATCCCAGTGCAGTGCTGAGGGAGTGCCGCACTGCCGGAGGTGCAGTCTTTCGGATGAGATGTTAAACCGAGGCCCCGTCTGCTCTCTCGTGGACGTAAAAAAATCCCACGGCACTATTTCGAAGAGCAGCAGAGGAGTTCTCCCTGGTGTCCTGGGGCCAATATTTATCCCCTTAATCAACATAACAAAAACAGATTATCAGGTCATTATCTCATTGCTGTTTGGGCAGGCCACACTGTCCACATGCCTGACATAAGACTTAGAAACATAGAAACATAGAAAATAGGTGCAGGAGCAGGCCATTCAGCCCTTCTAGCCTGCACCGCCATTCAATGAGTTCATGGCTGAACATGAAACTTCAGTACCCCCTTCCTGCTTTCTCGCCATAACCCTTGATCCCTCGAGTAGTAAGGACTTCATCTAACTCCCTTTTGAATATATTTAGTGAATTGGCCTCAACTACTTTCTGTGGTAGAGAATTCCACAGGTTCACCACTCTCTGGGTGAAGAAGTTTCTCCTCATCTCGGTCCTAAATGGCTTACCCCTTATCCTCAGACTGTGACCCCTGGTTCTGGACTTCCCCAACATTGGGAACATTCTTTCTGCATCTAACCTGTCTAAACCCGTCAGAATTTTAAACGTTTCTATGAGGTCCCCTCTCATTCTTCTGAACTCCAGTGAATACAAGCCCAGTTGATCCAATCTTTCTTGATAGGTCAGTCCCGCCATCCCGGGAATCAGTCTGGTGAACCTTCGCTGCACTCCCTCAATAGCAAGAATGTCCTTCCTCAAGTTAGGAGACCAAAACTGTACACAATACTCCAGGTGTGGCCTCACCAAGGCCCTGTACAACTGTAGCAACACCTCCCTGCCCCTGTATTCAAATCCCCTCGCTATGAAGGCCAACATGCCATTTGCTTTCTTAACCGCCTGCTGTACCTGCATGCTAACCTTCAATGACTGATGTACCATGACACCCAGGTCTCGTTGCACCTTCCCTTTTCCTAATCTGTCACCATTCAGATAATAGTCTGTCTCTCTGTTTTTACCACCAAAGTGGATAACCTCACATTTATCCACATTATACTTCATCTGCCATGCATTTGCCCACTCACCTAACCTATCCAAGTCACTCTGCAGCCTAATAGCATCCTCCTCGCAGCTCACACTGCCACCCAACTTAGTATCATCCGCAAATTTGGAGATACTGCATTTAATCCCCTCGTCTAAATCATTAATGTACAATGTAAACAGCTGGGGCCCCAGCACAGAACCTTGCGGCACTCCACTAGTCACTGCCTGCCATTCTGAAAAGTACCCGTTTACTCCTACTCTTTGCTTCCTGTCTGACAACCAGTTCTCAATCCACGTCAGCACACTACCCCCAATCCCATGTGCTTTAACTTTGCACATTAATCTCTTGTGTGGGACCTTGTCGAAAGCCTTCTGAAAGTCCAAATATACCACATCAACTGGTTCTCCTTTGTCCACTTTACTGGAAACATCCTCAAAAAATTCCAGAAGATTTGTCAAGCATGATTTCCCTTTCACAAATCCATGCTGACTTGGACCTATCATGTCACCATTTTCCAGATGCACTGCTATGACATCCTTAATAATTGATTCCATCATTTTACCCACTACTGAGGTCAGGCTGACCGGTCTATAATTCCCTGTTTTCTCTCTCCCTCCTTTTTTAAAAAGTGGGGTTACATTGGCTACCCTCCACTCCATAGGAACTGATCCAGAGTCAATGGAATGTTGGAAAATGACTGTCAATGCATCCGCTATTTCCTTAAGTACTCTAGGATGCAGTCCATCAGGCCCTGGGGATTTATCGGCCTTCAATCCCATCAATTTCCCCAACACAATTTCCCGACTAATAAAGATTTCCCTCACTTCCAAAGCAAGCGCTCTACTCAGAACTCCTTCACGGCAAACAAGCCAAAGTTGGGCAGAGGAAACGTTACAGGGACACCCTCAAAGCCTCCCTGATAAAGTGCAACATCCCCACTGACACCTGGGAGTCCCTGGCCAAAGACCAGTCCGCCTTAAGTGGAGGAAGTGCATCCGGGAGGGCGCTGAACACCTCGAGTCTCGTCGCCGAGAGCATGCAGAAACCAAGCACAGGCAGCGGAAGGAGCGTGCGGCAAACCAGTCCCACCCTCCCCTTCCCTCAACCACTGTCTGTCCCACCTGTGACAGGGACTGTGGTTCTCGGATTGGACTGTTCAGCCACCTAAGGACTCATTCTAAGAGTGGAAGCAAGTCTTCCTCGATTCCGAGGGACTGCCTATGATGATGATGATAACTGGGGCTCACACAGAGACTCGTGGATGATATCCTCCCTGGTGCAAGGGTCAAGAATGTCTCGGAGCGACTGCAGGGCATTCTGGAGGGGGAGGGTAAACAGCCAGTTGTCGTGGTGCATATAGGTACCGATATAGATAATCAACGGGATGAGATCCTACAGGATGAATTTAGGGAGCTAGGAGTTAAATTAAAAAGTAGGACCTCAAATGTAGTAATCTCAGGATTGCTACCAGTGCCACATGCTAGTCAGAGTAGGAATCACAGGATAGCTCAGATGAATACGTGGCTTGAGGAGTGGTGCAGGAGGGAGGGATTCAAATTCCTGGGACATTGGAACCGGTTCTGGGGGAGGTGGGACCAGTACAAACCGGACGGTCTGCACCTGGGCAGGACTGGAACCAATGTCCTAGGGGGAGTGTTTGCTAGTGCTGTTGGGGAGGGGTTAAACTAATATGGCAGGGGGATGGGAACCTTTGCAGGGAGACAGAGGGAAATAAAATGGGGGCAGAAGCAAAAGAAGAAAAGTAAAAGTGGAGGGCAGAGAAACCCAGGGCAAAAATCAAAAAGGGCCACATTACAGCAAAATTCTAAAGGGACAAAGTGTGTTAAAAAGACAAGTCTGAAGGCTCTGTGCGTCAATGCGAGGAGTATTCGTAATAAGATGGACGAGTTAACTGCGCAGGCAGCTATTAACAGATATATTAATGGGATTATTGAGACATGGCTGCAGGGTGACTAAGGCTGGAAACTTGAGATGTAGGGTATTCAACATCCAGGAAGGATAGACAGAAAGGAGGTGAGGTTGGGGACAACATCAAACAAGAAATTAGGGATGCGTGCAATAAAGGTACAGCAGTTATCATGGGCAACTTTAATCTACATATAGACTGGGCTAACCAAATTGATAGCAATACGGTGGAGGAGGATTTTCTGGAGTGTATTAGGGATGGTTTTCTAGACCATTATGTCGAGGGACCAACTAGAGGGCTGGCCATCCTAGACTGGGTGATGTGTAATGAGAAAGGACTAATTAGCAATCTTGTTGTGCGAGGCCACTTGGGGAAGAGTGACCATAATATGGTAGAATTCTTTCTTAAAATGGAGAGTGACATGGTCCTGAACTTAAGGAAAGGTAACTTCGATGGTATGAGACGTGAATTGGCTAGAATAGACTGGCAAAGGATACTTAAAGGATTGAAGGTGGATAGGCAATGGCAAACATTTAAAGATCACATGGATGAACTTCAACAATTGTACATCCCTATCTGGAGTAAAAATAAACCGGGGGAGGTGGCTCAACCGTGGCTAACAAGGGAAATTAGGGATAGCGTTAAATCCAAGGATGAGGCATATAAATTGGCCAGAAAAAGCAGCAAACCTGAGGACTGGGAGAAATTTAAAATTCAGCAGAGGAGGACAAAGGGTTTAATTAGGAGGGGGAAAATAGAGTATGAGAGGAAGTTTGCAGGGAACATAAAAACTGACTGCAAAAGCTTCTATAGCTATGTGAAGAGAAAAAGATTAGTGAAGACAAACATAGGTACCTTGCAGTCAGAATCAGGTGAATTTATAATGGGGAACAAAGAAATGGCAGACCAATTGAACAAATATTTTGGTTCCGTCTTCATGAAGGAAGACACAAATAACCTTCCGTAAATATTAGGGGACTGAGTCTAGTGAGAAGGAGGAACTGAAGGAAATCCTTATTCGTCAGGAAATTGTGTTGGGGAAATTGATGGGATTGAAGGCCGATAAATCCCTAGGGCCTGATAGTCTGCACCCGAGTACATAGGAAGTGGCCCGAGAAATAGTGGATGCATTGGTCATCATTTTCCAACAGTCTATCGACTCTGGATCAGTTCCTATGGACTGGAGGGTAACTAATGTAACACCACTTTTTAAAAAAGGAGGGAGAGAGAAAACAGGGAATTATAGACCGGTTAGCCTGACATCTGTAGTGGGGAAAATGTTGTAATCAATTATTAAAGATGAAATAGCAGCGCATTTGGAAAGCAGTGACAGGATCAGTCCAAGTCAGCATAGATTTATGAAAGGGAAATCTTGCTTGACAAATGTTCGAGAATTTTTTGAGGATGTAACTAGTAGAGTGGACAAGGGAGAACTAGTGGATGTGGTGTATTTGGACATTCAAAAGGTTTTTGACAAGGTCCCACACAAGAGATTGGTGTGCAAAATTAAAGCACATGGTATTGGGGGTAATGTATTGACGTAAATAGAGAACTGGTTGGCAGACAGGAAGCAGAGAGTTGGGATAAACGGGTCCTTTTCAGAATGGCAGGCAGTGACTAGTGGGGTGCAGCAGGGTTCAGTGCTGGGACCCCAGCTATTTACAATATACATTAATGATTTAGATGAAGGAATTGAGTGTAATATCTCTAAGTTTGCAGATGACACTAAGCTGGGTGGCGATGTGAGCTGTGAGGCGGATGCTAAGAGGCTGCAGGGTGACTTGGACAGGTTAGATGAGTGGGCAAATGCAGTATAATGTGGATAAATGTGAGGTTATCCACTTTGGTGGCAAAAACATGAAGACAGAACATTATCTAAATGGTGACAGATTAATAAAAGGGGAGGTGTAACGAGACCTGGGTGTCATGGTTCATCAGTCATTGAAAGTGGGCATGCAGGTACAGCAGGCGGTGAAGAAGGCAAATGGCATGTTGGCCTTTGTAGCTAGGGGATTTGAGTATAGGAGCAGGGAGATCTTACTGCAATTGTACAGGGTCTTGGTGAGGCCTCACCTGGAATATTGTGTTCAGTTTTGGTCTCCTAATCTGAGGAAGGACGTTCTTGCTATTGAGGGAGTGCAGACTGATTCCCGGGATGGCAGGACTGACATATGAGGAGAGACTGGATCGACTGGACCTGTATTCACTAGAGTTTAGAAGAATGAGAGGGGATCTCATCTAAACATATAAAATTCTGACGGGATTGGACAGGTTCGAGGCAGGAAGAATGTTCCCGATGTTGGGGAAGTCCAGAACCAGGGGTCACAGTCTAAGGATAAGGGGTAAGCCATTTAGGACCGAGATGAGGAGAAATTTCTTCACTCAGAGAGTGGTTAACCTGTGGAATTCCCTGCCGCAGAAAGTTGTTGAGGCCAATTTATTGGATATATTCAAGAGGGAGTTAGATATGGCCCTTACGGTTGAAGGGATCAAGGGGTATGGACAGAAAGCAAGAGAGGGGTACTGAGGTGAATGATCAGCCATGACCTTATTGAATGGTGATGCAGGCTCGAAGGGCCGAATGGCCTACTCCTGCACCTATTTTCTATGTTTCTATGTTTTGGTCCATCATTGAACTGCCCCAAATCCGAAGCAAAACAACAACCAGCTGCATTTATATAGCACCTTTGACATAGTTAAATGTCCCGATTTGCTTTGCAGGGGCCTTATCAATTTGCACGTAAGGAAATATTCCCAATGTCGGGTCAGTCAGCACTGAGCAAACCCGACAGGCTGCAGTGGGCAACCCATTAAACTCATTAGAATCTAATTAACAGACCCTTGTCCGGCTTTTTAACTAACTTCATGGCCACGGGAACCTCGCAGTTCAGGGACCACGGCCTAACCCCAACCCTAACCCTAACCTGAGGCGGGAGTTCAGTGGCCATTGCTCCAGCTGATTACTTGATAGCTTCAAACGGACTAAAGATGCGCTCAAAGAGATAAATTTAAGAAGCTGTCTTAAAGCAGGAGAGAGTCAGAGAAGTTTAGGGAGGGAATTCCAGAGCTTATGGCCCCGGCAACAAAAGCACGGCCGCCAATGGCGGAGTGATGAAAATAGGGGATGTGCAAGAGGCCTGAATTGGAGGGGCCCAGTTAATAAAGCTGATGGGATCCTGGGCTTTATAAATAGAGGCACAGAGTACAAAAGCCAGCAAGTTATGCTAAAACTTTCCAAAACACTTGTTTGGCCCCAATTCTGGGCACTGCACTCCAGGAAGGACGTGAAGGCTTTGGATAGGATACAGAAGAGATTTACTTGAGTAGTTACAGGGATGAGGGATTACAGCTACGTGGATAGACTTGGAAATGCTGGGGTGGTTCTCCTTGGAGCAGAGGAAGTTGAGATGAGGGGGTTGACTTATGAGGAAAGGTTGAGGAGGTTGGGCCTCCACTCATTGGAGTTCAGAAGAATGAGAGGTGATCTTATCGAAACGTATAAGATTATGAGGGGGCTGGACAAGGTGGATGCAGAGAGGATATTTCCACTGATGGGGGAGACTAGAACTAGGGGCATAATCTGAGAATAAGAGGCCACCCATTTCAAACTGAGATGAGGAGGAATTTCTTCTCTGTGGGTTGTAAATCTGTGGAATTCGCTGCTTGAGAGAGCTGTGGAAGCTGGGACATTGAATAAATTTAAAACAAAGAGAGACAGATTTTTAACTGATAAGGGGATAAGGAGTTATGGGGAACGGGCGGGGAAGTGGACCCGAGTCCATGATCGGATCAGCCATGATATTAAATGGCGGAGCAGGCTCGAGGGGCTGTATGGCTGACTCCTCCTATTTCTGATGTTCCTATGAGAGGAGATTTGATAGAGGTGTTCAAAATCACAAAGGGTTTAGATAGAGTAAAGGCCGGCATTTTTTGGGGTGTCAGTGAGCGGGATCATGGGCGGGTCGCTTCGGAAAGTGAATTTTTTGTCAGCGTGTCGGGATCCCGTTCCAAATGTCGGGTCAGTCAGCACTGAGCAGACCTGACAGGCAGCAGTAGGCAACCCATTAACCTCATTAGAATCTAATTAACCGACCCTTGTCCGGCTTTTAAACTAACTTTATGGCCATGGGAACCTCGCAGTTCGGGGACCACAGCCTAACCCTAACCCTAACCCTAACCTGAGGCGGGAGTTCAGTGGCCATTGCTCCAGCTGATTATTTGAGAGCTTCAAACGGACAGTACCCAAGAAAGGATATACTTGCCGTAGAGGGTGATTCCTGGGATGGCAGGACTGTCGTATGAGGAGAGATTGGGTCGACTAGGCCTGTGTTCACTCGAGTTTAGAAGAATGAGAGGGGATCTCATTGAAACGTATAAAATTCTGACTGGGTTGGGTAGACTGGATGCGGGGAGGATGTGGGCAAATGCATGGCAGATGAAGTATAATGTGGATAAATGTGATGTTATCCACTTTGGTGGTAAAAACAGAGAGACAGACTATTATCTGAATGGTGACAGATTAGGAAAAGTGGAGGTGCAACGAGACCTGGGTGTCATGGTACATCAGTCATTGAAGGTTGGCATGCAGGTACAGCAGGCGGTTAAGAAAGCAAATGGCATGTTGGCCTTCATAGCGAGGGGATTTGAGTACAGGGGCAGGGAGGTGTTGCTACAGTTGTACAGGGCCTTGGTGAGGCCACACCTGGAGTATTGTGTACAGTTTTGGTCTCCTAACCTGAGGAAGGACATTCTTGCTATTGAGGGAGTGCAGCGAAGGTTCACCAGACTGATTCGCGGGATGGCGGGACTGACCTATCAAGAAAGACTGGATCAACTGGGCTTGTATTCACTGGAGTTCAGAAGAATGAGAGGGGACCTCATAGAAACGTTTAAAATTCTGATGGGTTTCGACAGGTTAAATGCAGGAAGAATGTTCCCAATGTTGAGGAAGTCCAGAACCAGGGGTCACAGTCTAAGGATAAGGGGTAAGCCATTTAGGACCGAGATGAGGAGAAATTGCTTCACCCAGAGAGTGGTGAACCTGTGGAATTCTCTACCACAGAAAGTTGTTGAGGCCAATTCACTAAATATATTCAAAAAGGAGTTAGATGAAGTCCTTACTACTAGGGGGATCAAGGGGTATGGCGAGAAAGCAGGAATGGGGTACTGAAGTTGCATGTTCAGCCATGAACTCATTGAATGGCGGTGCAGGCTAAAAGGGCCGAATGGCCTACTCCTGCACCTATTTTCTATGTTTCTATGTGATTGCTCCCACCTGACAGATCATCACTTTCCTCAGCCACAAGCTGTTTCTCAGTCCATTTCCAGCACAGATCATGCAGGCTTTCCACTCTCCACTCTTCTTCACCTCATTGGAAGAACTCTCTCACCATTGACAGATCGCTTCTGTCATCTCTACTTCGCCTGGCATCTATTACATCAGCATGCGTGCCCTTTATACTGTCTCACCTTGGTCCTCAGAATCCCACCACGATCAGCCCCAACACCAGCAGCACCAACAACAACACAGACCTCCTCCGCAATCACGTGATGATACGTTGAGGGCATCAGCACCTGACCACATTGCTGCCCGGGAGGCCAGGGATGGCTTCACCATGGACTGATTTACTTCACTTGACGCTGTACACCCTGGCTGCCACATGATGCGCCAGGTTGGCACCAGCCCTCACCAACACCAGAAAGCACCCCTACAATGCCCAAGCCATTCCTTTCACACTCATCGCCATTGCGGGGCCTACCGTTATGTCTCACCATTCACTGCAACTCACTAAGCCACTTCAAAGGTGCACACCAATCTGCCCCCAGAACGCAAAGTGTTGAAAATAAAGGTTTGAATGTTTGACAGCACATTAACAGAAACTTCACGTAAAGATTGGATAAAACACCCAAGTGCCTACCCTTGTGTGTTGTTAGTTGATATGCTTGCGCTAGGATGAGGGGGAGTATGAGGAGTGGCCAGTGAGATGGGGATGTGATAATGTAGAGAGAGAGAGAGAGAGGGGATGGGTGGAGGTGCGAGGTAGGTTGGTGTGAGTAACGATGTGCAGGAGTCGGGTAGGGAAGGCAGCGTGATGGGATGTGATGAGAGGCACAGCAGGATGAGGTTGAGTGTGGCTTTGAACTAACGTTTCCTGATCTAATGGGGGTCATTGAGTGTTTGCGACACTGCACTCAGGTCCTCCTGATCACATCCCAGCTTGTACCCTCCTGTACAATGTGCAACCAGGCTGTGTTTGCTTCCAGGGGAGGTTTCTTAAGAGCATAAGAACATAAGAAATAGGAGCAGGAATAGGCCATACGTCCCCTCAAGCCTGCTCCACCATTTAATACGATCATGGCTGATCTAATCAGGTCCACTTCCCCGCCCGCTCCCCATAGCCCCTTATTCCCTTATCAGTTAAGAAACTGTCTATCTCTGTCTTAAATTTATTCAATGACCCAGCCTCCACAGCTCTTTGAGGCTGCGAATTCCACAGATTTAAAACCTCTGAGAGAAGAAATTCCTCCTCATCTCAGTTTTAAATGGGCGGCCCCTTATTCTAAGACCATGCCCCCCAGTTCTAGTCTCCCCCATCAGTGGAAACATCCTCTCTGCATCCACCTTGTCGAGCCCCCTCATAATCTGATACGTTTCGATAAGACCACCTCTCATTCTTCTGAATTCCAATGAGTAGAGGCCCAACCTACTCAACCTTTCCTCATAAGTCAACCCCCTCATCTCCGGAATCAACCGAGTGAACCCTCTCTGAACTGCCTCCAAAGCAAGTATATCCTTTCGTAAATATGGAAACTAAAACTGCACGCAGTACTCCAGGTGTGGCCTCACCAATACCCTGTATAACTGTAGCAAGACTTCCCTGCTTTTATACTCCATCCCCTTTGCAATAAAGGCCAAGATTCCATTGGCCTTCCTGATCACTTGCTCGACCTGCATACTATCCTTTTGTGTTTCATGCACAAGTACCCCCAGGTCCCGCTGTACTGCAGCACTTTGCAATTTTTCTCTATTTAAATAATAACTTACTCTTCGATTTCTTTCTGACCAAGTGCATAACCTCACACTTTCCAACATTATACTCCATCTGCCAAATTTTTGCCCACTCACTTAGCCTGTCTATGTCCTTTTGCACGTTTTTTGTGTCCTCCTCACACACAGCTTTTCCTCCCATCTTTGTATCGTCAGCAAACTTGGCTACGTTACACTCAGTCCCTTCTTCCAAGTCGTTAATATAGACTGTAAATAGTTGGGGTCCCAGCACTGATCCCTGCGGCACCCCACTAGTTACTGATTGCCAACCCGAGAATGAACCATTTATCCCGACTCTCTGTTTTCTGTTAGTTAGCCAATCTTCTATCCATGCTAATATAATTACCCCCAACCCCGTGAACTTTTATCTTGTGCAGTAACCTTTTATGTGGCACCTTGTCAAATGCCTTCTAGAAGTCCAAATACACCACATCCACTGGTTCCCTTTTATCCGCCCTGTTTGTTACATCCTCAAAGAATTCCAGCAAATTTGTCAAACATGACTTCCCCTTCATAAATCCATGCTGACTCTGCCTGACCGAATTTTGCTTTTCCAAATGTCCTGCTACTGCTTCTTTAATAATGGACTCCAACATTTTCCCAACCACAGATGTTGGGCTAACTGGTCTATAGTTTCCTGCTTTTTGTCTGCCTCCTTTTTTAAGGGATGAGGACCTCCCTGCATGCTGTGACTGAGTCAGGTGGGAACCTGGGTGCAGACTTGCATCTCTGTGCAGTGTTTGCTGTCATCATCATCATAGGCAGTCCCTCGGAATCGAGGAAGACATCTTCCACTCTTAAAATGAGTCCTGAACAGTCCAATACGAGAGCCACAGTCCCTGTCACAGGTGGGACAGACAGTGGTTGAGGGAAGGGGAGGGTGGGACAGGTTTGCCGCACGCTCCTTCCGCTGCCTGCGCTTGGTTTCTGCATGCTCTCGGCGATGAGACTCGAGGTGCTCAGCACCCTCCCGGATGCACTTCCTCCACTTAGGGCGGTCTTTGGCCAGGGACTCCCAGGTGTCGGTGGGAATGTTACACTTTATCAGTGAGGCTTTGAGGGTGTCCCTGTAACGTTTCCTCTGCCCGCCTTTGGCTCGTATGTGGTGTAGGAGCTCCGAGTAGAGCGCTTGCTTTGGGAGTCTTGTGTCGGGCATATGGACGCTGTGGCCTGCCCAGCGGAGCTGGTCAAGTGTGGTCAGTGCTTTGATGCTGGGACATTATCCTCAGTGTCCTGGCCAATATTTATCCCTCACTGAAACACATTATTTTGTCATTATCACATCGCTGTGTGTGGGAGCTTGCTGTGTGCAAATTGCCTGCCGAGTTTCCTACATTACAACAGTGACTACACTTCAAAAGTACTTCATTGGCTGGAAAAGCAGTTTGGGGACATCCTGAGGGAGTGAAAGGCGCTATATAAATGCAAGTCTTTACTCTGTCCATGTAAGTATGATGTATCTATGTGTGAGAGTGGGTGTGTCTGGACATGTGCTGAGAACAGCACAAAGTTCTGCCGGGAGGTTCCATTGCTTCACTAACCTGCCGTAACGTAGCCATCCATGAACTACCAGCGTAGCGATATCCTGGTGGGGTGCTGGTGCCTGTGGCCACACAGACACCAGTCTTGCGTTTATCTGCCTCCCTGGCCTCATGTCCATGCTGGATAATGGTGAATCTAATACAGGAAATAGCTCAACCAACCGAGAATCACTGCCCATGTTATTTTAATTAGCACATTTAATAGCTCTGCTCATGATGCAGTGGTGTCAGATGAGGAGTCTCAGCTAGGAGTGTTTGATGGGACAGTGTAGAGGGAGCTTTACTCTGTATCTAACCCCCTGTACCTGCCCTGGGAGTGTTTGATGGGACAGTGCAGAGGGAGCTTTACTCTGACTCTAACCCATGCTGTACCTGCCCTGGGAGTGTTTGATGGGACAGTGTCGAGGGAGCTTTACTCTGTATCTAACCCCGTACTTTACATGCCCTGGGAGTGTTTGATGGGACAGTGTAGAGGGAGTTTTACTCTGTATCTCACCCCCTGTACCTGCCCTGGGAGTGTTTGATGGGACAGTGCAGAGGGAGCTTTACTCTGACTCTAACCCCGTGCTGTACCTGCCCTGGGAGTGTTTGATGGGACAGTGTCGAGGGAGCTTTACTCTGTATCTAACCCCGTACTGTACATGCCCTGGGAGTGTTTGATGGGACAGTGTAGAGGGAGTTTTACTCTGTATCTAACCCCCTGTACCTGCCCTGGGAGTGTTTGATGGGACAGTGCAGAGGGAGCTTTACTCTGTATCTAACCCCGTGCTGTACCTGCCCTGGGAGTGTTTGATGGGACAGTGTAGAGGGAGCTTTACTCTGTATCTAACCCCCTGTACCTGCCCTGGGAGTGTTTGATGGGACAGTGTAGAGGGAGTTTTACTCTGTATCTAACCCCCTGTACCTGCCCTGGGAGTGTTTGATGGGACAGTGTAGAGGGAGCTTTACTCTGTATCTAACCCCGTGCTGTACCTGCCCTGGGAGTGTTTGATGGGACAGTGTAGAGGGAGCTTTACTCTGTATCTAACCCCGTGCTATACCTGCCCTGTGAGTGTTTGATGGGACAGTGTAGAGGGAGCTTTACTCTGTATCTAACCCCCTGTACCTGCCCTGGGAGTGTTTGATGGGACAGTGTAGAGGGAGCTTTACTCTGTATCTAACCCCATGCTGTACCTCAGTTACTTACGATGCTGTTTCCGAGTGAAAAATATTGTGCTAAAACGATGAGGGCAGATGAAATTATTCAAATCCAGCAGTGGGATGTTGTGATATTCTTGCAAGGAAAGTTCTTGTGTCGACAGTTTTATGTCCGATTGAGCAAGGTACTCGTGCCGGGGCTTGTTGCAGAAAGCGGTTGCATCTGGGCACAGGAAGATCTGAATCAGGCTGCAATTATCAGCGACACCTCATTTCTTCAGTGTCTGCTGGAAATGTAATGGAACCGTGCATGCAGGTGAGTCCCCCTTGCTGACACGCTGAGTTCCTGCTTCCTCTCTCACTCCCTGTTTGTTGACGTTAGGAGGGGTCCATGCCGTTTGTAAAGCCCCCCACCCATCCGGCCGACTAATTCCAGGTGTGACAATCGCCTCCCGGTGTAAATTCAGGGTCGCCAAGAGGCCCATTTTACCGTCCTATTTTTTTCCTCTCTCTAGTCTTTGAGGATCTTCAAGATAGAGATCGATAGATTTTTGGATATTAAGGGAATGGAGGGATATGGGGACAGTGCAGGAAAGTGGAGTTGAGGTCGAAGATCAGCCGTGATCTTATTGAATGATGGAGCAGGCTCGAGGGGCCGAATGGCCGACTCCTGCTCCCAATTTTTATGTTATGTTCTCCCCTGAACGTGTC
Source organism: Pristiophorus japonicus (assembly GCF_044704955.1). Lineage (NCBI taxonomy): Eukaryota > Metazoa > Chordata > Chondrichthyes > Pristiophoridae > Pristiophorus > Pristiophorus japonicus. The sequence goes on from NC_091979.1 coordinate 4,761,376, forward strand.
CGACTTCTGCGGAAGTGTTAGCTGCCACGGAGATTAATTACTTCCCACTAACACCCCCTGCCATCCCCTTCACCCCCAAGACAATAATTTTTCCGCATGTGAAAGAAAAGGAAGTAAGAATGACTTGCATTTATATAGCGCCTTTCACAACCACCAGACATCGCAAAGCGTTTTACAGCCAAGGAAGTACTTTTGGAGTGTAGTCACTGTTGTAATGTGGGAAACGCAGCCAATTTGCACACAGCAAGCTCCCACACACAGTAATGTGATAATGACCGGGTAATCTGTTTTTGTTATGTTGATTGAGGGATAAATATTGGCCCCAGGACACTGGGGATACCTCCCCTGCTCTTCTTAGTGCCCTGGGATCTTTTACATCTGCCTGAGAGAGCAGACGGGACCTCGGTTTAACATCTCATCCAAAAGACGGCACCTCCGACAGTGCGGCGCTCCCTCAGCCCTGCACTGGGAGAGTCAGCCTAGATTTATGTGCTCGAGTTCCTGGAGGCGAGTATGCTACCCACTCCATCATCATCATCATCATCAACGTCATCATAGGCAGTCCCTCGGAATCGAAGACTTGCTCCCACTCGAAAAGTGAGTTCTCAGGTAACTGTACAGTCCAATACGAGAGCCACAGTCCCTGTCACAGGTGGGACAGACAGTGGTTGAGGGAAGGGGACTGGTTTGCCGCACGCTCCTTCCCCTGCCTGCGCTTGGTTTCTGCACGCTCTCGGCGACGAGACTCGAGGTGCTCAGCGCCCTCCCGGATGCACTTCCTCCACTTAGGGCGGACTGGTCTTTGGCCAGGGACTCCCAGGTGTTGGTGGGGATGTTGCACTTTATCAGGGAGGCTTTGAGGGTGTCCCTGTAACATTTCCTCTGCCCACCTTTGGCTCGTTTGCCGTGTAGGAGTTCCGAGTAGAGCGCTTGCTTTGGGAGTCTTGTGTCAGCCCTCCTGTATGGCTCAGAGACATGGACCATGTACAGTAGACACCTCAAGTCGCTGGAGAAATACCAACAACGATGGGTCCGCAAGATCCTGCAAATCCCCTGGGAGGACAGACGCACCAACGTTAGCGTCCTCGACCAGGCTACCCACTGATGCACAGCTGACGAATGGGGTGCCTTGGCTCAGTACTGAGATGGTCGTGGGTTCAAGTACAACGCCAGCGATCTAACCAGAGGAACAGGAGGAGGCCATTCAGCCCCTCAAAGCCTGTAACGCTATTGCATTCGATCACGGCTGATATGTACCTCAATGCCCATCCACCCGCCTTGGTTCCATGATCCGTAATACCCTCACCCAACAAAAATCTTCCAATTACAGTTTTCAGGTTTTTAATTGGCTCCCAGCCTCAACGGTTTTTGGAGGGAGAGAGTTTCAGATTTAAACCACCCTTTGTGTGAAGAAGTGCTTCCTGACATCACCCCTCAATGGCCTGGCGTTAATTTTTTGGGTCTTCCCCTTTGTTCTGGACTCCCTCACCAACAACAACAAAGCCTTTAATGTAGTGAAACGTCCCAAGGCGATTCACAGGAGTATTATGAGAGAAAACAATTTGACACCGAGCCGCATAAGGAGAAATTAGGGCAGGTGACCAAAAGCTCGGTCAAAGAAGTGGGTTTTAAGGAGCGTCTTGAAGGAGGAAAGAGAGGCGGAGAGGTTTAGGGAGGGAGTTCCAGAACTTGGGGCCCAGGCAACAGAAGGCACGGCCACCGATGGTGGAGCGATTATAATCAGGGATGTCCAGGAGGGCAGAATTAGAGGAGTGCAGACATCTCGGGGGGGTTGTGGGGCTGGGCAGGACCGGAACCAATGTCCTAGGGGGAGTGTTTGCAAGTGCTGTTGGGGAGGATTTAAACTAATATGGCAGGGGGATGGGAACCAATGGAGGGAGACAGAGGGAAACAAAAAGGAGGCAAAAGCAAAAGACAGAAAGGAGATGAGGAAAAGTGGAGGGCAGAGAAACCCAAGGCAAAGAACAAAAAGGACCACTACAGCAAAATTCTAAAAGGACAAAGGGTGTTAAAAAAACAAGCCTGAAGGCTTTGTGTCTTAATGCAAGGAGTATCTGCAATAAGGTGGATGAATTAACTGTGCAAATAGATGTTAACAAATATGATGTGATTGGGATTACGGAGACGTGGCTCCAGGATGATCAGGGCTGGGAACTCAACATCCAGGGGTATTCAACATTCAGGAAGGATAGAATAAAAGGAAAAGGAGGTGGGGTAGTATTGCTGGTTAAAGAGGAGATTAAGGCAATAGTTCGGAAGGACATTAGCTTGGATGATGTGGAATCTATATGGGTAGAGCTGCAGAATACCAAAGGGCAAAAAACGTTAGTGGGAGTTGTGTACAGACCTCCAAACAGTAGTAGTGATGTTGGGGAGGGCATCAAACAGGAAATTAGGGGTGCGTGCAATAAAGGTGCAGCAGTTATAATGGGTGACTTTAATATGCACATAGATTGGGTTAACCAAACTGGAAGCAATACGGTGGAGGAGGATTTCCTGGAGTGCATAAGGGATGGTTTTTTAGACCAATATGTCGAGGAACCAACTAGAGGGGAGGCCATCTTAGACTGGGTGTTGTGTAATGAGAGAGGATTAATTAGCAATCTCGTTGTGTGAGGCCCCTTGGGGAAGAGTGAACATAATATGGTGGAATTCTGCATTAGGATGGAGAATGAAACAGTTAATTCAGAGTCCATGGTCCAGAACTTAAAGAAGGGTAACTTTGAAGGTATGAGGCGTGAATTGGCTAGGATAGATTGGTGAATGATACTTAAGGGGTTGACTGTGGATGGGCAATGCCAGACATTTAGAGACCGCATGGATGAACTACAACAATTGTACATTCCTGTCTGGCGTAAAAATAAAAAAGGGAAGGTGGCTCAACCGTGGCTATCAAGGGAAATCAGGGATAGTATTAAAGCCAAGGAAGTGGCATACAAATTGGCCAGAAATAGCAGCGAACCCGGGGACTGGGAGAAATTTAGAACTCAGCAGAGGAGGACAAAGGGTTTGATTAGGGCAGGGAAAATGGAGTACGAGAAGAAGCTTGCAGGGAACATTAAGACGGATTGCAAAAGTTTCTATAGATATGTAAAGAGAAAAAGGTTAGTAAAGACAAACGTAGGTCCCCTGCAGTCAGAATCAGGGGAAGTCATAACTGGGAACAAAGAAATGGCAGACCAATTGAACAAGTACTTTGGTTCGGTATTCACTGAGGAGGACACAAACAACCTTCCGGATATAAAAGGGGTCGGAGGGTCTAGTAAGGAGGAGGAACTGAGGGAAATCCTTATTAATCGGGAAATTGTGTTGGGGAAATTGATGGGATTGAAGGCCGATAAATCCCCAGGGCCTGATGGACTGCATCCCAGAGTACTTAAGGAGGTGGCCTTGGAAATAGTGGATGCATGGACAGTCATTTTCCAACATTCCATTGACTCTGGATCAGTTCCTATGGAGTGGAGGGTAGCCAATGTAACCCCACTTTTTAAAAAAGGAGGGAGAGAGAAACAGGGAATTATAGACCGGTCAGCCTGACATCGGTAGTGGGTAAAATGATGGAATCAATTATTAAGGATGTCATAGCAGTGCATTTCGAAAGAGGTGATATGATAGGTCCAAGTCAGCATGGATTTGTGAAAGGGAAATCATGCTTGACAAATCTTCTGGAATTTTTTCAGGATGTTTCCAGTAGAGTGGACAAGGGAGAACCAGTTGATGTGGTATATTTGGACTTTCAGAAGGCTTTCGACAAGGTCCCACACAAGAGATTAATGTGCAAAGTTAAAGCACATGGGATTGGGGGTAGTGTACTGACATGGATTGAGAACTGGTTGTCAGACAGGAAGCAAAGAGTAGGAGTAAATGGGTACTTTTCAGAATGGCAGGCAGTGACTAGTGGGGTGCCGCAAGGTTCTGTGCTGGGGCTCCAGCTGTTTACACAGTATATTAATGATTTAGACGAGGGGATTAAATGTAGTATCTCCAAATTTGCGGATGACACTAAGTTGGGTGGCAGTGTGAGCTGCGAGGAGGATGCTATGAGGCTGCAGAGCGACTTGGATAGGTTAGGTGAGTGGGCAAATGCATGGCAGATGAAGTATAATGTGGATAAATGTGAGGTTACCCACTTTGGTGGTAAAAACAGAGAGACAGACTATTATCTGAATGGTGACAGATTAGGAAAAGGGGAGGTGCAAAGAGATCTGGGTGTCATGGTACATCAGTCATTGAAGGTTGGCATGCAGGTACAGCAGGCGGTTAAGAAAGCAAATGGCACGTTGGCCTTCATAGCGAGGGGATTTGAGTACAGGGGCAGGGAGGTGTTGCTACAGTTGTACAGGGCCTTGGTGAGGCCACACCTGGACTACTGTGTTCAGTTTTGGTCTCCTAACCTGAGGAAGGACATTCTTGCTATTGAGGGCGTGCAGCGAAGGTTCACCAGACTGATTCCCGGGATGGCGGGACTGACCTATCAAGAAAGACTGGATCAACTGGGCTTGTATGCACTGGAGTTCAGAAGAATGAGAGGGTACCTCATGGAAACATTTAAAATTCTGACGGGGTTGGACAAGTTAGATGCAGGAAGAATGTTCCCAATGTTGGGGAAGTCCAGAACCAGGGGACACAGTCTAAGGATAAGGGGGAAGCCATTTAAGACCGAGATGAGAAGGAATTTCTTCACCCAGAGAGTGGTGAACCTGTGGAATTCTCTACCACAGAAAGTTGTTGAGGCCAATTCACTAAATATATTCAAAAAGGAGTTAGATGTAGTCCTTACTACTCGGGGGATCAAGGGGTATGGTGAGAAAGCAGGAATGGGGTACTGAAGTTGCATGTTCAGCCATGAACTCATTGAATGGTGATGCAGGCTAGAAGGGCTGAATGGCCTACTCCTGCACCTATTTTCTATGTTTCTATGTTTCTACAGAGATAGGGAGGGGCAAAGCCATGGAGGGATCGAGTTGTTGCTTACCCGGGAGCCAATGTAGGTCGGCGAGCACAGGGGTAATTGGTGAGCGGGATTTGGTGCGAGTTAGGACATGGACAGATGAGTAGAATGTGGGAGGCCAGCCAGAAGTGCATTGGAATAGTCAAGTCTAGAAGTAATGAAGGCAGAGGAAATAGTCTACCTACCCTGTCAAATCCTTTAATGACCTTAAACACCCCAATTAGATCACCCCTTAATCTTCTACACACAAGGTATGCAAGCCTAATCTATGCAGCGTAATTTAACCCTTTTAACCCCAGTCATAAGCAGTCCCTCGGAATCGAGGAAGACTTGCTTTCACTCTTAGAATGAGTCCTTAGGTGGCTGAACAGTCCAATACGAGAGCCACAGTCCCTGTCACAGGTAGGACAGACAGTGGTTGAGGGAAGGGGAGGGTGGGATTGGTTTGCCACACGCTCCTTCCGCTGCCTGCGCTTGGTTTCTGCATGCTCTCGGCGACGATACTCGAGGTGCTCAGCGCCCTCCCGGATGCACTTCCTCCACTTAGGGCGGTCTTTGGCCAGGGACTCCCAGGTGTCGGTGGGGATGTTGCACTTTATCAGGGAGGCTTTGAGGGTGTCCCTGTAACGTTTCCTCTGCCCACCTGGGGCTCGTTTGCCGTGAAGGAGTTCCGAGTAGAGCGCTTGCTTTGGGAGTCTCGTGTCTGGCATGCGGACAATGTGGCCTGACCAGCGGAGCTGGTCGAGTGTGGTCAGTGCTTCAATGCTGGGGATGTTGGCCTGGTCAAGGACGCTAATGTTGGTGCGCCTGTCCTCCCATGGGTCGATATAACCAGTCCTTTGTTTTTTCTTCAAACTGGTTGCAAATCATTTCACTGATATTTTTTCCCGCTTTCCCCATATGTCCGCAATTTTTTCTCCCAAGTATTTATCCAGTTTCCTTTCGAAAGCCATGATTGAATCAACCATCACCCTGTCAGGCTGCACATTCCAAATCATAACCACTCGTTGTATAAAATGGTTTTTCCTCATGTCACCTCAGGCTCTTTTGCCAATCACCTGAAATCTGTGTCCTCTGATTCTGCACCCTTCCCCCAATGGGAACAGTTTCATAGAATCAGAGAATTTTACAGCACAGGAGGAGGCCATTCGGCCCATCGTGTCCACGCCGGCCGACCAAGAGCTACCCAGCCTAATCCCACTTTCCAGCTCTCGGTCCGTAGCCCTGTAGGTTACGGCACTTCAGGTGCACATCCAAGTACTTTTTAAATGTGGTGAGGGTTTCTGCCTCTACCACCCTTTCAGGCCGTGAGTTCCAGACCCCCACCCCCTCCAATCCCCTCTAAACCTCCCCCCATTAATTTAAATCGATGCCCCTGGTTGTTGACCCCTCCGCTAAATAAGGATAGACAGAGAGGAAAAGGAGGCGGGGTAGCATTGCTGGTTAAAGAGAAAATTAATGCAATAGTAAGGAGGGACATTAGTTTGGATGATGTGGAATTGGTATGAGTGGAGCTACGGAATACCAAGGGGCAGAAAACGCTAGTGGGAGTTGTGTATAGACCACCAAACAGTAGTAGTGAGGTTGGGGACAGCATCAAACAAGAAATAAGGGATGTGTGCAATAAAGGTACAGCAGTTATCATGGGCGACTTTATCTACATATTAATTGGGCTAACCAAACTGGTAGCAATGCGGTGGAGGAGGATTTCCTGGAGTGTATTAGGGATGGTTTTCGAGACCAATATGTCGAGGAACCAACCAGAGGGCTGGCCATCCTAGACTGGGTGGTGTGTAATGAGAAAGGACTAATTAGCAATCTTGTTGTGCGAGACCCCAGGGGGAAGAATGACCATAATATTATTAGAATTCTTTATTAAGATGGAGAGTGACACAGTGAATTCAGAAACTAGGGTCCTGAACTCAAGGAAAGGTAACTTCGATGGTTTGAGGTGTGAATTGGTTAGAATACAGTGGCAAATGATACTTAAAGGGTTGACGGTGGATAGGCAATGGCAAACATTTAAAGATCACGTGGATGAACTTCAGCAATTGTACATCCCTATCTGGAGTAAAAATAAAACGGGGAAGGTGGTTCAACCGTGGCTAACAAGGGAAATTAAGGATAGTGTTAAAGTCAAGGAAGAGGCATATAAATTGGCCAGAAAAAGCAGCAAACCTGAGGACTGGGAGAAATTTAGAATTCAACAGATGAGGACAAAGAGTTTAATTAGGAGGGGGGAAATAGAGTATGAGAGGAAGCTTGCCGGGAACATAAAAACTGACTGCAAAAGCTTCTATAGATATGTGAAGGGAAAAAGATTAGTGAAGACAAACGTAGGTCCCTTGCAGTCAGAATCAGGTGAATTTATAATGGGGAACAAAGAAATGGCAGAACAATTGAACAAATACTTTGGTTCTGTCTTCACGAAGGAAGACACAAATAACCTTCCGGATGTACTCTGGGACCGAGGTTCTAGTGAGAAGGAGGAACTGAAGGATATCTTTATTAGGCGGGAAATTGTGTTAAAGAAATTGATGGGATTGAAGGCCGATAAATCCCCGTGGCCTGATAGTCTGCATCCCAGAGTACTTAAGGAAGTGATGGATTGGTGATCATTTTCCAACAGTCTATCGATTCTGGATCAGTTCCTATGGACTGGAGGGTAGCTAATGTAACACCACTTTTTAAAAAGGGAGGGAGAGAGAAAGCAAGTAATTATAGACCGGTTAGCCTGACATCAGTGGTGGGGAAAATATTGGAATCAATTATTAAGGATGAAATAGCAGCACATTTGAAAAGCAGTGATAGGATCGGTCCAAGTCAGCATGGATTTATGAAAGGGAACTCATGCTTGACGAATCTTCTGGAATTTTTTGAGGATGTAACTAGTAGAGTGGACAAGGGAGAACCAGTGGATGTGGTGTATTTGGATTTTCAAAAGGCTTTTGACAAGGTCCCACACAAGAGATTGGTGTGCAAAATCAAAGCACATGGTATTGGGGGTAATATACTGACGTGGATAGAGAACTGGTTGGCAGACAGGAAGCAGAGAGTCGGGATAAATGGGTCCTTTTCAGAATGGCAGGCAGTGACTAGTGGGGTGCCGCAGGGCAGGGCTCAGTGCTGTGACCCCAGCTCCTTACAATATACGTCAATGATTTAGATGAAGGAATTGAGTGTAATATCTCCAAGTTTGCAGATGACACTAAACTGCGTGGCGGTTTGAGCTGGGAGGGGAACGCTAAGAGGCTGCAGGGTGATTGGACAGGTTAGGTGAGTGGGCAAATGCATGGCAGATGCAGTATAATGTGGATAAATGTGAGGTTAGGGTATTGGTAAGGCCGCACCTGGAGTACTGCGTACAGTTTTGGTCACCTTACTTAAGGAAGGATATACTGGCTTTGGAGGGGGTACAGAGATGATTCACTAGGCTGATTCCGGAGATGAGGGGGTTACCTTATGATGATAGATTGAGTAGACTGGGTCTTTACTCATTGGAGTTCAGAAGGATGAGGGGTGATCTTATAGAAACATTTAAAATAATGAAAGGGATAGAAAAGATAGAGGCAGAGAGGTTGTTTCCACTGGTCGGGGAGACTAGAACTAGGGGGCACAGCCTCAAAATACGGGGGAGCCAATTTAAAACCGAGTTGAGAAGGAATTTCTTCTCCCAGAGGGTTGTGAATCTGTGGAATTCTCTGCCCAAGGAAGCAGTTGAGGCTAGCTCATTGAATGTATTCAAGTCACAGATAGATAGATTTTTAACCAATAAGGGAATTAAGGGTTATGGGGAGCGGGCGGGTAAGTGGAGCTGAGTCCACGGCCAGATCAGCCATGATCTTATTGAATGGCGGAGCAGGCTCGAGGGGCTAGATGGCCTACTCATGTTCCTAATTCTTATGTTCTTATGTTCTTTGGGGGCAAAAACGCGAAGACAGAATATTATCTGAATGGCGGCAGATTAGGAAAAGGGGAGGTGCAATGAGACCTTGGTGTCATGGTTCATCAGTCATTGAAATTGGCATACAGGTACAGCAGGCGGTGAAGAAGGCAATTGGTATGTTGGCCTTCATAGCTAGGTTATTTCAGTATAGGAGCAGAGAGGTCTTACTGCAGTTGTACAGGGCCTTGGTGAGGCCTCACCTGGAATATTGTGTTCAGTTTAGGTCTCCTAATCTGAGGAAGGACGTTCTTGCTATTGAGGGAGTGCAGCGAAGGTTCACCAGACTGATTCCCAGGATGGCTGGACTGACATACGAGGAGAGACTGGATCAACTGGGCCTGTATACATTGGAGTTTAGAAGGATGAGAGGGGATCTCATAGCAACATATAAGATTCTGATGGGAGGGGACAGGTTAGATGTGGGTAGAATGTTCCTGATGTTGGGGAAGTCCAAAACCAAGGGACACAGTCTAAGGATAAGGGGTAAGCCATTTAGGACCGAGATGAGGAGAAACTTCTTCACTCAGAGAGTTATTAACCTGTGGAATTCCCTGCCGCAGAGAGTTGTTGATGCCAGTTTATTGGATATATTCAAGAGGGAGTTAGATATGGCACTTAAGTCTAAAGGGATCAAGGGGTATGGAGAGAAAGCAAGAAAGAGATACTGAGGTGAATGATCAGCCATGATCTTATTGAATGGCGATGCAGGCTCGAAGGGCCGAATGGCCTACTCCTGCACCTAGTTTCTATGTTTCCATGTTTCTAAATAGGCCCTTCCGATCCACTCTATCCAAGCCCCTCATAATTTTATACACCTGAATGAGTTCTCCCCTCAGCCTCCTCTTTTCCAATGAAAACAACCCCAGCTTATCCGATCTTTCCCCATAGCTAAAATTCTCCAGTCTAGGCAACATCCTCGTAAATCACCTCTGTACCCTCTCCAGTGCAATCATGTCTTTCCTGTAATGCAGTGACCAGAACTACACACAGTACTCCAGCTGTGGCCTAACCAGTGTTTTATGCAGTTGAACCATAACCTCCTTGCTCTTGTATTCTATGCATCAGTGAATAAAGGCAAGCATTCCATATGCCTTAACCACCTTATCTACCTGACCTGCTACCTTCAGGGATCCATGGACATGCACTCCAAGGTCCCGTTGTTCCTCTACACTTCTCAGTATCCTACCATTTAATGTGTATTCCCTGGGAGCCTTTAATCTATATATAGATTGGGCTAACCAAACTGGTAGCAATACGGTGGAGGAGGATTTCCTGGAGTGTATAAGGGATGGTTTTCGAGACCATTATGTCGAGGAACCAAATAGAGAGCTGGCCATCCTAGACTGGGTGATGTGTAATGAGAAAGGACTAATTAGCAATCTTGTTTTGCGAGGCCCCTTGGGGAAGAGTGATCATAATATGGTAGAATTCTTTATTAAGATGGAGAGTGACACAGTTAATTCAGAGACTAGAGTCCTGAACTTAAAGAAAGGTAACTTTGATGGGATGAGACGTGAATTGGCTAGGATAGACTGGCGAATGATACTTAAAGGGTTGACGATGGATAGGCAAACATTTAAAGATCACATAGATGATCATCAACAATTGTATATGCCTGTCTGGCGTAAAAATAAAACGGGGAAGGTGGCTCAACCGTGGCTAACAAGGGAAATTAGGGATCGTGTTAAATCCAAGGAAGAGGCTTATAAGTTGGTCAGAAAATGTAGCAAACTTGAGAACTGGGAAAAATTTAGAATTCAGCATTGGAGGACCAAGGGTTTAATTAGGAGGGGGAAAATAGAGTATGAGAGTCATCATCATAGGCGGTCCCTCGAACGAGGATGACTTGCTTCCACACGAGTTCACAGATGTTTCAATGAAGGACCTGATGTTCCAGTCCTGAACTCCAGTTGAGGGGGTGGAAGATGCCTGTGCATGGATTTTTTTAACGTATGCTGACCGTTGTATGATGGGAAGCTTGAGGGAACATAAAAACTGACTGCAAAAGCTTCTATAGATATGTGAAGAGAAAAAGATTAGTGAAGACAAACGTAGGTCCCTTGCAGTCAGAATCAGGTGAATTTATAATGGGGAACAAAGAAATGGCAGACCAATTGAACAAATACTTTATTCTGTCTTCACGAAGGAAGACACAAATAACCTTCCGAAAATACTAGGAGACCGAGGGTTTAGTGAGAAGGAGGAACTGAAGGATATCCTTATTAGGCGAGAAATTGTGTTTGGAAAATTAGTGTGCAAAACTAAAGCACATGGTATTGGGGGTAATGTATTGACATGGATAGAGAACTGGTTGGCAGACAGGAAGCAGAGAGTCGGGATAAACAGATCCTTTTCAGAATGGCAGGCAGTGACTAGTGGGGTACCGCAATATACATTACAATATACATTAATGATTTAGACAAAGGAATTGAATATCTCCAAGTTTGCAGATGACACTAAGCTAGGTGGCGGTGTGAGCTGTGAGGAGGACGCTAAGAGGCTGCAGGGTGACTTGGACAGGTTAGGTGAGTGGGCAAATGCATGGCAGATGCAGTATAATGTAGATAAATGTGAGGTTATCCACTTTGGTAGCAAAAACACGAAGGCAGAATATTATCTGAATGGTGGCAGATTAGGAAAAGGGGAGGTGCAACGAGACCTGGGTGTCATGGTACATCAGTCAATGAAAGTTGTCATGCAGGTACAGCAGGCAGTGAAGAAGGCAAATGGCATGTTAGCCTTCATAGCGAGGGGATTTGAGTATAGGAGCAGGGAGGTCTTACTGCAGTTGTACAGGGCCTTGGTGAGGCCTCACCTTGAATATTATGTACAGTTTTGGTCTGCTAATCTCAGGAAATACATTTTTGCTATTGAGGGAGTGCAGCGAAGATTCACCAGACTGATTCCCGGGATGGTGGGACTGACATATGAAGAAAGACTGGATCGACTAGGCTTATATTCACTGGAATTTAGAAGAAAGAGAGGGATCTCATAGAAACTTATAAAATTCTGACGGGACTGGACAAGTTAGATGCAGGAAAAATGTTCCCGATGTTGGGGAAGTCCAGAACCAGGGGTCACAGTCTAAGGATAAGGGGTAAGCCATTTAGGACCGAGATGAGGAGAAACTTCTTCACTCAGAGAATTGTGACCCTGTGGAATTCTCTGCCAGAGAAAGTTGTTGAGGCCAGTTCGTTGGATATATTCAAGATGGAGTTAGATGTGGCCCTTGCGGTTAAAGGGATGAAGGGGTATGGAGAGAAAGCAGGAAAGGGGTACTGAGGTGAATGATCAGCCATGATCTTATTGAATGGTGGTGCAGGCTCGAAGGGCCGAATGACCTACTCCTGTACCTATTTTCTATGTTTCTATGTTAGCCCTCCTCACACTTCTCGGTACTAAATTCCACTTGCCACTGTTCTGCCCACCAGACCCGTTGATTGATATCTTCCTACGGTCGTCAGCTTTCTTCTTCATTATCAACCACACAGCCGATTTTAGTTTCATCTGCAAACTTCTGAATCATACCCTCTATATTCAAGTCTAGATCATTGATGTATATCTCAAAAATCAAGGGACCCAGTACTGAGCGCTGCGGAATCCCATTGGAAACATCCTTCCAGTCGCAAAAACACCCATCAACCATTACCCTTTGCTTCCTATCTCCAAGCCAATTTTCGATCCAACTTGCCACTTTACCCTGGATCTCAAGGACTTTTCCTTTTGTGACCAGTCTGCTATGTGGGACCTTATTGAAAGCTTTGCTAAAACCCATATACACTACATCATACGCACTGCCCTCATTGACCCTCCTCTGGTTACCTCCTCGAAAAATTCAATCAAGTTAGTCAGATACGACTTTCCCTGAACAAATCCATGCTGACTGTCCTTGATTAATCCATGTCTTTTTTAAGTGAAGATTTATCCTGTCCCTCAGGATTTTTTCCAATAATTTTCCCACAACTGAGGTTGGGCTGACTGGCCTGTAATTACTCGGCCTCTCCCTTTCTCCCTTCTTAAACAAAGGTACCATATTATCAGTCCTGCGGAATACCAAAGGGCAGAAAAGGCTAGTGGGAGTTGTGCACAGACCACCAAACAGTAGTAGTGAGGTTGGGGACAGCATCAAACAAGAAATTAGGGATGCGTGCAATAAAGGTACAGCAGTTATCATGGGCGACTTTAATCTCCATATTGATTGGGCTAACCAAACTGGTAGCAATGCGGTGGAGGAGGATTTCCTGTGGTGTATTAGGGATGGTTTTCTAGACCAATATGTCAAGGAACCAACTAGAGAGCTGGCCATCCTAGACTGGGTGATGTGTAATGAGAAGGGACTAATTAGCAATCTTGTTGTGTGAGGCCCCTTGGGGAAGAGTGACCATAATATGGTAGAATTCTTTATTAAGATGGAGCGTGACACAGTTAGTTCGGAAACTAGGGTCCTGAACTTAAGGAAAGGTAACTTCGACGTATGAGGTGTGAATTGGCTAGAATAGACTGGCAACTGATACTTAAAGGGTTGACGGTGGATAAGCAATGGCAAACATATAAAGAACACATGGATGAACTTCAGAAATTGTACATCCCTCTCTGGAGTAAAAATAAAATGGGGAAGGTGGCTCAACCGTGGCTAACAAGGGAAATTAAGGATAGTGTTAAAACCATGGCTAAAAAAAGTAACAAACCTGAGGACTGGGAGAAATTTCGAATTCAACAGAGGAGGACTAAGTGTTTAATTAAGAGGGGGAAAATAGAGTATGAGAGGAAGCTTTCAGGGAACATAAAAACTGACTGCAAAAGCATCTATAAATATGTGAAGAGAAAAAAAATTAGTGAAGTCAAATGTAGGTCCCTTGCAGTCGGATTCAGGTGAATTTATAATGGGGCAAAGAAATGGCAGACCAATTGAACAAATACATTGGTTCTGTCTTCATGAAGGAAGATACAAATAACCTTCCGAATATACGAGGGGACAATGCGTCGAGTGAGAATGAGGAACTGGGAAGGATACCCTTATTAGGCGGGAAATTGTCTTAGGGAAATTGATGGGATTGAAAGCCGATAAATCACCGGGGCCTGATAGTCTGCATCCCAGAGTACTTAAGGAAGTGGCCTTAGAAATAGAAATAGTGGATGCATTGGTGATCATTTTCCAACAGTCTATCTACTCTGGATCAGTTCCTATGGACTGGAGGGTAGCTAATGTAAAACCACTTTTTAAAAAAGGAGGGAGAGAGAAAATGGGTAATTATAGACCGGTTAGCCTGACATCAGTGGTAGGGAAAATGTTGGAATCAATTATTAAGGATGAAATAGCAGTACATTTGGAAAGCAGTGACAGGATCGGTCCAAGTCAGCATGGATTTATGAACGGGAAATCATGCTTGACGAATCTTCTGGAATTTTTTGAGGATGTAACCAGTAGAGTGGACAAGGAGAACCAGTGGATGTGGTGTATTTGGACTTTCAAAAGGCTTTTGACAAGGTCCCGCACAAGAGATTGGTGTGCAAAATCAAAGCGCATGGTATTGGAAGTAATATACTGACATGGATAGAGAACTGGTTGGCAGACAGGAAGCAGAGAGTTGGGATAAACGGGTCCTTTTCAGAATGGCAGGCAGTGATTCGTGGAGTGCCGCAGGGCTCAGTGCTGGGACCCCAGCCCTTTACAATATACATTAACGATTTGGATGAAGGAATGAGTGTAATATCTCCAAGTTTGCAGATGACACTAAACTGGGTGGCAGTGTGAGCTGTGAGAGGGACGCTAAGAGGCTGCAAGGTGACTTGGACAGGTTGGTGAGTGGGCAAATGCATGGCAAATGCAGTATAATGTGGATAAATGTGAGGTTATCCATTTTGGGGTCAAAAACACGAAGGCAGAATATTATCTGAATTGCGGCAGATTAGGAAAAGTGGAGGCGCAACGAGACCTGGGTGTCATGGTTCATCGGTCATTGAAGGCTGGCATGCAGGTACAGCAGGCGGTGAAGAAGGCAAATGGTATGTTGGCCTTCATAGCTAGGGGATTTGATTATAGGAACAGGGAGGTCTTACTGCAGTTGTACAGGGCCTCAGTTTTGGTATCCTAATCTGAGGAAGGACGTTCTTGCTATGGAGGGAGTGCAGCAAAGGTTCACCAGACTGATTCCAGGGATGGCTGGACTGTCATATGAGGAAAGACTGGATCAACTGGGCCTTTATTCACTGGAGTTTAGAAGGATGAGAGGGGATCTCATACAAACGTATAAGATTCTGACGGTTAGATGCGGGAAGAATGTTCCTGATGTTGGGAAAGTCCAGAACCAGGGGACATGGTCTTAGGATACGGGGTGGGCCATTTAGGACTGAGATGAGGAGAAACTTCTTCACTCAGAGAGTTGTTAACCTGTGGAATTCCCTGTCGCAGAGAGTTGTTGCTGCCAGTTCATTGGATATATTCAAAAGGGAGTTAGATATGCCCTTACAGCTAAGGGGATCAAGGGGTATGGAGAGAAAGCAGGAAAGGGGTACTGAGGGAATAATCAGCCATGATCTTATTGAATGGCGGTGCAGGCTCGAAGGGCCGAATGGCCTACTCCTGCACCTATTTTCCATGTTTCTATGTTTCTATGTCCTCCAGTCCTTTGGCACCTCACTTGTAGCCAGAGAGGATTGGAAAATGATAGTCAGAGCCTCTGCTATTTCCTCTTTTGCTTCACTTAACAGCCTGGGATACATTTCATCCGGGCCCGGGGACTTATCCACTCTCAAAGCTGCTAAAGCCCTTGATACTTACCTCCTCTCTCAGTATGTTTATTTCATCTAATATTTCACACTTTTCCCCGATAGCAGTGTCTGCACCGCCCCTTTCTTTTGTGAAAACAGGCGCAAAGTATTCATTAAGCACCATACCCACATCTTCCGCCTCCACACACAGATACATAAGAACATAAGAATTAGGAACATGAGTAGGCCGTCTAGCCCCTCGAGCCTGCTCCGCCATTCAATAAGATCGTGGCTGATCTGGCCGTGGACTCAGCTCCACTTACCCGCCCGGTCCCCATAACCCTTAATTCCCTTATTGGTTAAAAATCGATCTATCTGTGACTTGAATACATTCAATGAGCTAGCCTCAACTGCTTCCTTGGGCAGAGAATTCCACAGATTCAAAACCCTCTGGGAGAAGAAATTCCTTTTCAACTCGGTTTTAAATTAACTCCCCCGTATTTTGAGGCTGTGTCCCCTAGTTCTAGTCTCCCCTACCAGTGGAAACAACCTCTCTGCCTCTATCTTGTCTATCCCTTTCATTATTTTAAATATTTCTATAAGATCACCCCTCATCCTTCTGAACTCCAACGAGTAAAGACTCAGTCTACTCAATCTATCATCATAAGGTAACCCTCTCATCTCCGGAATCAACCTCGTGAATCGTCTCTGTACCCCCTCCAAAGCCAGTATATCCTTCCTTAAGTAAGGTGACCAAAACTGCATGCAGTACTCCAGGTGCGGCCTCACCAATACCCTATACAGTTGCAGAAGGACCTCCCTGCTTTTGTACTCCATCCCTCTCGCAATGAAGGCCAACATTCCATTCGCCTTCCTGATTACCTGCTGCACCTGCAAACTAACTTTTTGGGATTCATGCACAAGGACCCCCAGGTCCCTCTGCACCTCAGCATGTTGTAATTTCTCCCCATTCAAATAATATTCCCCTTTACTGTTTCTTTTCCCAAGGTGGATGACCTCACACTTTCCGACATTGTATTCCATCTGCCAAACCTCAGCCCATTCGCTTAACCTATCTAAATCTCTTTGCAGCCTCTCTGTGTCCTCTACACAACCCGCTTTCCCACTAATCTTTGTGTCATCTGCAAATTACCCTCATGGTCTCTAATAGGCCCTACCCTTTCTTTAGTTATCCTCTTACTCTTTAATATATTTATAAAACATCTTTGGGATTTCCTTGATTTTACTTGCCAAGAATTTTTCATGCTCTTCATTAGCATCCCTAATATCCTTTTTAATTCCACCCCTGGTCTTTCTATACTCCAGAGATTCTGCAGTATTTAGCCCTCGGTATCTATCATAAGCTTCCCTTTTATCCTACCCTGTATGTCCCTTGATATCCAGGGGGCCCCAGATTTGTTAGTCCCACCCTTTTTCTTTAAAGGCACATACTTGCCCTGAACCCTCCGGATCTCCTTGAATGCCTCCCACTGCTCTGACACTGATTTACCTTTAAGTAGCTGTTTCCAGTCTACTGTGGACAAATCACATCTCAGCTTCGCAAAGTTGCCTTTTCCCCAATTGAGAACTTTTATTCCTGGTCTATCCTTGTCCTTTTCCATAACTACCTTAAATCTGACTGAATTATTGTCACTGGCACCTAAATGCTCTCCCACTGATACCCCTTCCACCTGCCCAACTTCATTCGCCAAAACTAAATCCAGAACCGCCCCCTCCCGTGTTGGACTTTTTACATAATGACTAAAAAAGTTCTCCTGAATGCAGTTTAGGAATTCCGCACCCTCTATACCCTTCACACTAATGTTGTCCCAGTTAATATTAGGATAGTTGAAATCCCCTACCATTACTGCCCTAGGGTTTTTGCACTTCTCAGAAATTTGCCAACATATTTGCTCCTCTATCTCCCTCCCACTGTTTCGGGGTCTGTAGTACACGCCCAGCAGTGTGATCGCCCCTTTTTTATTCTTCAGTTTGACCCATCTGGCTTCATTTGATGTTCCCTCTAACATGTCATCCCTCCTCATTTCTCTCTATCTACTCTGTCCGGACCCCTCATGATTTTGAACAGCTCGATCAAATCTGTTTGGCCAGGACACCGGGGAGAACACCCCAGGGATACTTTATATCCAACCGAGAGGCCAGACGGGGAAAATTGACTTCCACGTTTCCTGTTGTGTCCTTAGATACTCTAATAATGACTCCACGAGGCAATGTGTTGTACTTGAACTGTAGTGACTGTAGTCCTTTACTGATAATTCCAGAGTGAGGATCACACCTGGTGGCCTGCCTTTTATACTAGGCATACCTGTACAGGTAACCTACAAGTCTCCCACTGCGGTGCCCTCTGGTGGCACACCTTGTAATAGTACCAACAATAGCCATGTAGGATACATGACATTTCCCACAGTACAACAGTGACTACACTTCAAAAGTATTTCATTGGCTGTAAAGCACTTTGGGGCGTCCTGAGGTTGGGAGAAGTGCTATAGAAATGGAGGCTCTTTCTGACAGCGCATCCTGGTCAAAGGGGCCTTTTGGCATTTTACGAACATACGAACAATGTCAGACAGGTGAAGACCATCTAGTCCATTGAGCCTGTCCCACACAGTTGCGGTACATGGCTTTTGGGTAATGGCTTTACCTTTCAACAGCCTTGGGTTGGATCGAACATCACTCAGTTCAGGCATGTGAAAATCTGGCAGAAGCAGATCACTTGTCATCATTCTGACGAGAAGTCAAGCCCTAAGTCCTAAGCTTAAACAAAGGAGACTATAAAGTTATGAGGGCAGAGTTGGCTAAAGTGGACTGGGAAAATAGACTAAAGTGTAGAACGGTTGATGAACAGTGGCAGACATTTAAGGAGATATTTCATAACTCTGAATAAAAATATATTCCAGTGAGAAGAAAAGACTAAGAGAAGGGATAACCATCCGTGGCTAACTCAGGAAATAAGGGAGGGTATCAAATTGAAAACAAGGGCATACAATGTGGCCAAGACTAGTGGGAGGCCAGAGGATTGGGAAACTTTTAAAAACCAGCAAAGAACGACTAAAAAAAATGATAGAGAGGAGAGAGGGAAGATAGATTATGAAAGTAAACTAGCACGAAATATAAAAACAGATAGTAAGGGTTTCTACAGGTACATAAAAAGGAAAAGAGTGGCTAAAGTAAATGTTGGTCCCTTAGAGGGTGAGACTGGGGAATTAATAATGGGGGAACAGGGAAATGGCAGAGACTTTGAACAAATATTTTGTATTGGTCTTCACGGTAGAAGGCATTAAAAACATCCCAATAGGGGATTATCAAGGGGCTGTAGGGAGGGAGGAACTAATCAAGTAGTACTCGGTAAAATAATGGGACTAAAGGTGGACAAGTCTCCTGGACCTGACGGCCTGCATCCTGGGGTCTTAAAAGAAGTGGCTGCAGAGATAGTGGATGCATTGGTTGTAATCTACCAAAATTCCCTGGATTCTGGGGAGGTCCCAGCAGATTGGAAAACTGCAAATGTAACGCCCCTATTTAAAAAAAGGAGGCAGACAAAAAGCAGGAAACTATAGACCAGTTAGCCCAACATCTGTGGTTGGGAAAATGTTGGAGTCCATTATTAAGGAAGCAGTAACAGGACATTTGGAAAAGCATAATTCAATCAAGCAGAGTCAACATAGTTTTATGAAAGGGAACTCATGTTTGACAAGCTTTCTGGAGTTCTTTGAGGATGTAATGCGCAGGGTGGATAAAGGGGAACCAGTGGATGTGGTGTATTTGGATTTCCAGAAGGCATTTGGCAAGGTGCCACATAAAAGGTTACTGCACAAGATAAAAGTTCATGGGGTTGGGGGTAATATATTAACATGGATAGAGGATTGGCTAACTAACAGAAAATAGAGAGTCGGGATAAATGGTTCATTCTCGGGTTGGCAATCAGTGATCGGGTGCCGCAGGGATCGGTGCTTATGAGTGGCAGTCGGGAGTGGCTCAGCCAGTCACGTGACGTTCACGAGGCTCAATAAAACCCCAGCCAGTTGGGTTACAACATAAGAAATAGGGGCAGGAGTAGGCCATTTAAGTGCTGCCATTTAATAAGACCATGGCTGATCTGATCTTGGGCTCAGCTCCACTTCCCTGCCCATTCCCCATAACCCTTCACTCCCTTATCGTTCAAAAATCTGTCTATCGCCACCTTAAATATATTCAATGACCCAGCCTCCACAGCTCTCTGGGGCAGAGAATTCCACAGATTTACAACCCTCTGAGAGAAGACATTCCTCCTCATCTCAGTTCTAAATGGGCGACCCCTTATTCTGAGACTCTGCCCCCTAGTTCTAGATTCCCCCACGAGGGGAAACATTCTCACTGCATCTACCCTGTCCAGCCCCCTCAGTATCTTAGGGGGTTCGGGGTATCTACGATGGGGCAGGTCATTGTGAGCCTGGTGGATGAACTGGTAATGTGTAGTGTGATTGTTACACCTTTGCTAATAAACCAACTCGTTCTTAATAGCAATGTGTTGCTATGAATTCTTAAGCCAAGAACCCAGGAAGCAAATACATTACAGTTGTGGCTTCAAGTCCCAGTCCACAGACTTGTGCACGTAATCCAGGATGACACTCCCAGTGCAGTACTGAGGGAGTGCTGCACTGTCGGAGGTGCCGTCATTCAGATGAGACATTAAACCGAGGCCCCGTCTGCTCTCTCAGGTGGATGAAAAAGATCCCATGGCCACTATTTCGAAGAGCAAGGAGGAGAGTTTGCCCCGGTGTCCTGGGCCAATATTTATCCATTAACCAACATCGTTAATAAAGAGATTATCTGGTCATTTATCTCATTGCTGTTTGTGGGATCTTGCTGTGCACAAATTGATTACTCCATTTCCCACATTATAGCAGTGATCACACTCCAAAAGAAAAGTACTTAATTAGCTGTAAAGCACTTTGAGACATCTTGAGGTTGTGTAAATTCTTACAGGGCTTGACAGGGTAGATGCAGGGAGGGTGTTTCCCCCGGGCTGGGGAGTCTAGAACCAGGGGTCACAGTCTCAGGATAAGGGGTCGGCCATTTAGGACTGAGATGAGGGGAAATGTCTTCACTCAGAGGGTGGTGAATCTTTGCAATTCTC
Source organism: Pristiophorus japonicus (assembly GCF_044704955.1). Classification (NCBI taxonomy): domain Eukaryota; kingdom Metazoa; phylum Chordata; class Chondrichthyes; family Pristiophoridae; genus Pristiophorus; species Pristiophorus japonicus. The sequence goes on from NC_091979.1 coordinate 4,782,142, forward strand.
TGCCCCAGAGGGCTGTGGATACTCGGGCATTGATTATATTCAAGGCTGAGATCGATAGATTTTTGGACTCTCGGGGAACCGAGGGATATGGGGATCGGGCGGGAGAGTGGAGTTGAGGTCGAAGATCAGCCATGATCTTATTGAATGGTGGAATGGACTCGAGGGGCCGAATGGCCGACTCCTGCTCCTATTTTTTTAATGAAAGGGGCTGTATTGCAAGTTCTTGTGGCTGGGGGGCGAGTGTGGTTACCACGACTGACACTCCAAACACAGACATGGCAAGCGACAAATGAACAGCAAAATGCCCTGAAATGTTAGTTAGGAGCGGAGCCAGGGAGGTTTTGAAATGGATGGTGTTTCGAGATGCATGTGCAGACAAGTTTGTGAAATGTCGGGACAAAGGATTATCACGGGACTGCCATGTCAGTGACTTTATTGTTTTGAAACAGATGTTTTTCTCTCTCTCTCTCTCTCTCTCTCTCTCTCGAGTTACTTAATGAAAGGTTGCTGGAAGGGAGGGGCCTAAGTTTTAAATCGTCGGGTGCCTTCTTGCTTTGCTCAGTCTTGTTGGGTGTCGCGGCAGTAGTGGGTCTTAAACACAGTGTTTTGTTTCTCTCTCTCTGGTGCTAAAAGGAACTGGTTTTCGAAGAGCTTGGAGCAAGGTCTCTTTTTATTGTTCCCCACGTTTGAAGGTAAGCTGGAACTGTGCTTTGCACCTGACAGAAGCTGTCTCTTTGTACTGTAGCAGTTTGTTTATTCTGTCGTGGGACTGAGACCCGGGAGAGCAGCTGACACCCAGGGCATGTTTGCTGCGAAAGTTCAGGTCCACGCCGTGGTGTTGTTCCCAATACCCCACACGTGGGTGTAATCAGCAAATTCCCACCCCGATCGAATTGGTGATCTGATCAAGGTCTTGAAAAAAGAAAATTAATGAAAGGGGTTCGATAGGGTAGATGTAGAGATGTTTCCACTTGTGGGACGGGGGGGAGACCAGAACTAGGGGGCCACCAATATAAGACAGTCATTGATAAATCCCACGGGGAATTCAGGAAAACTTCTTTACCCAGAGAGGGGTGAGAATGTGGAACTCGCTGCCACATGCAATGGTTAGACCACACCTGGAGTACTGTGCACAGTTCTGGTCTCCATGTTCTACAAAGGATATAGTGGCTCTGGCAAAGGTGCAAAAAGATTCACAAGGATGATACCAGAACTGAGACTGAACAGGCTGGGGCTCTTTGTTTCTCTCGAGGAAAGAGAAGGCTGAGGGATAATCTGATGGAGGGTTTGATCAGGTACATGTAGAGAAGATGTTTCCACTTGTGGAGGGAGACCAGAACTAGGGGCTACCAATATAAGACAGTCACTGATAAATCCCACGGGGAATTCAGGAGAAACTTCTTTACCCAGAGAGGGGTGAGAATGTGGAACTCGCTGCCACAGGGAGGGGTTGAGGCGAATAGTATCGATACATTTAAGGGGAAGCTGGATAAACACATGAGGGGGAAAGGAATAGAGGGATATGGTGTTTGGGTGAGATGGAGAGGGGTGGGAGGGGGCTGGTGTGGAGCATAAACCCCGGCACGGAGCCGGTGGGACATAAACCCCGGCACGGAGCCGCTAGGGTGAATGGCCGTACATTCGATATAAATTTGGAAATGCTGAATCTCCCAATTTCTAACTCTTTCTGTGACACTGCTTTGAGTTGGATTTAGGATATTTTGCAACAGCCTGTCTCTCTCTCCTTCCATTGCAGCCCATAATTAACTTGTTGGCTGGAAGGTCGAGTTAGAACAGATATGAGATAAAACGTCTTCACTTAGATTGAGAAATGTCTGGTATAATCTCCAAAGCATGGAAAGAGAGGTCAAGATAACTGGGTGCCCCGATGGGAGAGTTAGGGTACTGGAGGGATGGGCTTCGATGGGGGAGTTAGGGTACTGGAGGGATGGGCTTCGATGGGAGAGTTAGGGGACTGGAGGGATGGGCTTCGATGGGGGAGTTAGGGTACTGGAGGGATGGGCTTCGATGGGAGAGTTAGGGGACTGGAGGGATGGGCTTCGATGGGGGAGTTAGGGTACTGGAGGGATGGGCTTCGATGGGAGAGTTAGGGGACTGGAGGGATGGGCTTCGATGGGGGAGTTAGGGGACTGGAGGGATGGGCTTCGATGGGAGAGTTAGGGGACTGGGGGGATGGGCTTCGATGGGAGAGTTAGGGGACTGGAGGGATGGGCTTCGATGGGAGAGTTAGGGGACTGGAGGGATGGGCTTCGATGGGAGAGTTAGGGGACTGGAGAGATGGGCTTCGATGGGAGAGTTAGGGTACTGGGGGGATGGGCTTCGATGGGAGAGTTAAAGTACCAGAGAGATGGGCTTCGATGGGAGAGTTAGGGGACTGGAGGGATGGGCTTCGATGGGAGAGTTAATGTACCAGAGAGATGGGCTTCGATGGGAGAGTTAGGGGACTGGAGGGATGGGCTTCGATGGGAGAGTTAATGTACCAGAGAGATGGGCTTCGATGGGAGAGTTAATGTACCAGAGGGGTGGGCTTCGATGGGAGAGTTAATGTACCAGAGGGATGGGCTTCGATGGGAGAGTTAGGGTACTGGGGGGATGGGCTTCGATGGGGGAGTTAGGGCACTGGAGGGATGGGCTTCGATGGGGGAGTTAGGGTACTGGAGGGATGGGCTTCGATGGGGGAGTTAGGGCACTGGAGGGATGGGCTTTGATGGGGGAGTTAGGGCACTGGAGGGATGGGCTTCGATGGGGGAGTTAGGGTACTGGGGGGATGGGCTTCGATGGGAGAGTTAGGGGACTGGAGGGGTGGGCTTCGATGGGAGAGTTAGGGTACTGGACGGGTGGGCTTCGATGGGAGAGTTAGGGGACTGGGGGGATGGGCTTCGATGGGGGAGTTAGGGTACTGGGGGGATGGGCTTCGATGGGAGAGTTAGGGGACTGGAGGGGTGGGCTTCGATGGGAGAGTTAGGGTACTGGACGGGTGGGCTTCGATGGGAGAGTTAGGGGACTGGGGGGATGGGCTTCGATGGGGGAGTTAGGGTACTGGAGGGATGCGCTTCGATGGGAGAGTTAGGGGACTGGAGGGATGGGCTTCGATGGGGGAGTTAGGGGACTGGAGGGGTGGGCTTCGATGGGAGAGTTAGGGTACTGGGGGGATGGGCTTCGATGGGGGAGTTAGGGTACTGGGGGGATGGGCTTCGATGGGGGAGTTAGGGGACTGGAGGGGTGGGCTTCGATGGGAGAGTTAGGGTACTGGGGGGATGGGCTTCGATGGGGGAGTTGGGGTACTGGAGGGATGGGCTTTGCGAAATTGCTGGACCTCTTTGGGTCTTTTCTCATCCCCTTTTGAAGGAAGAGATGGTTGATCAAAGGCTGAATATAATTGCACATCTTGTAATGTCCAAATGAAATAATACGATATAAGTTGTTGGGGACACAGGAAGGCCATTCAGCCCCTCGAGACTCTTCCACCATTCAATGAGATCATGACTGATCTGTGCCCTAGCTCCGTATACCTGCGTTAGCCCCATATCCCTTAATACCTTTGGCTAACGGAAATCTATCAGTTTCCGATTTAAATTAACAATTGATCTAGCATCAATTGCCATTTGCGGGAGAGAGTTCCAAACTTCTACCGCCCTTTGTGTGTACATTGCTTCTACCTCCCTTTCCCACATTACAACAGTGACTACACTCCAAATGTACTTCATTGGCTGTAAAGCGCTTTGAGATATCCGGTGGTCGTGAAAGGCGCTATATAAATGCAAGTCTTTTCTTTCTTTAGAAATGTTTACTAACTTCACTCGTGAAAGGTCTGGCTCTAACTTATAGACTGCGCCCCCTAGTCCTAGACAAGTGGGAACAGTTTCTCTCTATCTCCCCTATCGTTCACCTTTAAACCTTGAAAGATTCAATCACCTCACCCCTTAGTTTCTCTCTATCTCCCCTATCAGTTCACCTTTAAACCTTCCTAAGGCATTGTGCCCTGAACTGCTCACAGTGCTCCAGGTGTGGTCTAACCAGGGCTTTGCACAGAGGCAGTATAACTTCTACCCCCCTGTATTATAGTCATCGAGATATAAAGCCCAGCATTCCATCAGCATTTTTCATTATTTTCTGTACTCATCCAAGACATTTTAATGATCTAATATGGTTTCCATATTTACGAAAGGATATACTTGCTTTGGAGGCAGTTCAGAGAAGGTTCACTCGGTTGATTCCAGAGATGAGGGGGTTGACTTATGAGGAAAGGTTAAGGAGGTTGGGCCTCTACTCATTGGAGTTCAGAAGAATGAGAGGTGATCTTACTGAAACGTATAAGATTATGAGGGGGCTTGACAAGGTGGATGCAGAGAGGATGTTTCCACTGATGGGGGAGACTAGAACTAGGGAGCATGGTCTTAGAATAAGGGGCCACCCATTTAAAACTGAGATGAGGAGAAATTTCTTCTCTCAGAGGGTTGTAAATCTGTGGAATTCTCTGTCCCAGAGAGCTGTGGAGGCTGGGACATTGAATATATTTAAGGCGGAGATAGACAGATTTTTGAGTGATAAGGGAATAAAGGGTTATGGGGAGCGGGCGGGGAAGTGGAGCTGAGTCCATGATCGGATCACCCACGATCTTATTGAATGGCGGAGCAGGCTCGAGGGGCCGAATGGGCGACTCCTGCTCCTATTTCTTATGTGCTTCTGACTCAGAGGTGAGTGTGTGCCCCACTGAGCCACAGTCGACACGAGTTGTTGCTTGTTTAGGTACAGTTCTGTGCACCGCTCCCTCATCCTAATGTCCTTCTGGTCGACAAGCTCAGACAGCACACTGGGATGTTGGTCCACCAGGACTGAACATAAGAACATAAGAATTAGGAACAGGAGTAGGCCATCTAGCCCCTCGAGCCTGCTCCGCCATTCAAAAAGATCATGGCTGATCTGGCCGTGGACTCAGCTCCACTTACCCTCCCGCTCCCTGTAACCCTTAATTCCCTTATGTTGGATGATTAAAGAATTTGAAAGGCGAATAAAAATAAGGAAGCACTTCTTCATGCAAAGGGCAGAGGAAATCTGGGACTCTTGTCCCCAAAAAACTTTTGAGGACTGACATGTGAGCAGAGACTGGATCGACTGGGCCTGTATTCACTGGAGTTTCGAAGGATGAGAGGGGATCTCATAGAAACATATAAAATTCTGACGGGCCTGGACAGGTTAGATGCAGGAAGAATGTTCCTGATGTTGGGGAAGTCCAGAACCAGGGGACACAGTCTAAAGATAAGGGGTAAACCATTTAGGACTGAGATTAGGAGAAACTTCTTCACTCAGAGAGTTGTTAACCTGTGGAATTCCCTACCGCAGAGAGTTGTTGATGCCAGTTTGTTAGATATATTCAAGAGGGAGTTAGATATGGCCCTTACAGCTAAAGGGATCAAGGGGTATGGAGAGAAAGCAGGAACGGGGTACCGAGGGAATGATCAGCCATGATCTTATTGAATGGCGGTGCAGGCTCGAAGGGCCAAATGGCCTACTCCTGCACCTATTTTCTATGTTTCTATGTCAAGACTGAGATCGCTAGATTTATTTGGGTAAGTGTACCAAGGCTTACGGAAGCAGGACACCGGAGATAAGGGATTAGGGGGTTATGGGGAGCGGGCAGGGAAGTGGAGCTGAGTCCATGATCAGATCAGCTATGATCGTATTAAATGGCAGAGCAGACTCGAGGGGCCGTATGGCCAACTCCTGCTCCTATTTCTTATGTTCTTATAACTCCCCTGGTCTTCTTCGAAATAGGATCTTTCGCATCCATCCGAGGGGGCAGACGGGGCCCTCGGTTTAACGTCTCATCCGAAAGGCGGCATCTCCGACAGGACAGCGCTCCCTCAGCTCTGCACAGGGAGTGTAGGGCTCGATTATTGTATCTGGAGTGGGCCTTGAACCCACAACCTTCTGACTCGGAGGTTGAGTCTGAGCAGCTGGCCTGTGTTGAAAAGTGTCGGTGCCTGGTGAGGATAGGGTCTGGCTTGGGGTGTGGGGCCCACGACAGGCGAATAGCCTGCCAGTACCCATTGGGCTTGTACCCACACCAGAGGCGAGGCTGATCGCTGTGGAGCTGTAGCGCAGCGAGGGTGGATGCCTCTCTCGAAGGGATAAGTGGGGGGTGAATGTCACAGGGGGGAGCAAATCGGAAGGAAACCCATCTTCACCAACACACTCTCCATCAACATCTCTTGCCGCTGGAGGGTCCAAAGAGAAAATGTGATTTGAACTCATCGCAGGTGAAGGCAGGTTTCCAGTGGGATGGAGTACGGGATCAGTGGATGCTGGAGTTAGAGAAGAAAATGCCCTGAGAACCTTTAAGAACGTAAGAAAAAGGAGCAGGAGTCGGCCATTCGGCCCTTTGAGCCTGCTCCGCCATTCAATGAGATCACGGCTGATCTTTGACCTCAACTCCACTCTCCTGCACTGTCCCCATATCCCTCGATTCCCTTAATCTCCAAAAACCTATCGATCTCAGCCTTGAACATGCTCAACGACTGAGCCCCCTCAGCCCTCTGGGGCAGAGAATTCTAAAGATTCACCACCCTCTGAGTGAAGAAATTCCTCCTCATCTCAGTCCTAAATGGCCGACCCCTTATCCTGAGACTGTGACCCCTGGTTCTAGACTCCCCAGCCCGGGGGGGAACATCCTCCCTGCATCTACTCTGTCAAGCCCTCCCCAGAATTTTATACGTTTCAATGAGATATGGTCTTCAGTGGCCTCGCTAATCAACCTGTCAGCTCATCACTGTAGCAGACATCCTCCCAACCCATTGCCAACTATTGTACATCACCTCAGCCAGCCTCTTACCGCCCTGCATGGTGGGCATACCTGTGGGTTAGTATTTGGTGCCAGAACGAGAAATGCTGAGCTTGTTTAACTCTTGTTTTCTCCAAGTACGCTAAGATAAAACACTCATTCGGCCCCAGCTGGAGTATTGTGTCCAATTCTGGGCTCCGCACTTTGGGAAGGATGTGAAGGCCTTAGAGAGGGTGCAGAGGGAGATTTACGAGAATGATTCCAGGGATGAGGGACTGTAGTTACATGGAGAGACTGGAGAAGCTGGGGTTGTTCTCCCTGGAGCAGAGAAGGTTGAGAGGAGATTTGATCAAGGTGTTCAAATTCATGAGGGGCCTGGACAGAGTAGATCGAGAGACTGTTCCCATTGGTGGAAGGGTCGAGAACCAGAGGACACAGATTTAAGGTGATTGGCAAAAGACCCAGAGGCAACATGAGGAAAAGTGTTTTGTACACAGCGAGTGGTTAGGATCTGGAATGCACTGTCTAATCGGGTGGTGGAGGCAGACTCAATCGTCACCTTCAAAAGGGAGTTGGATAAATACTTGAAGGAGAAAAAAATGGCAAGGCTACGGGAAAGGGCGGGGGAGTGGGACTGGCTGAGGTGCTCTTGCAGAGAGCCGGCACTGGCTCGATGGGCCGAATGGCCTTCCGCGCTGTAACTGTTGTGTGATTCTATGAACATATCCCTCCATTCATTCATAGTCGCTGGGTCAATATCTTAGAATTTACAAAAACATTTGTTCCTGGGATGTGGGCGTCGCTGGCAAGGCCGGCATTTATTGCCCATCCCTAATTGCCCCTTGAGAAGGTGGTGGTGAGCCGCCTTCTTGAACCGCTGCAGTCCGTGTGGTGAAGGTGCTCCCACAGTGCTGTTAGGGAGGCAGTTCCAGGATTGTGACCCAGCGACGATGAAGGAACGGCCGATATATTTCCAAGTCAGGATGGTGTGTGACTGGGAGGTGGTGGTGCTCATACATGTTCATAGAGTCATAGATATTTACAGCACAGAAGGAGGCCATTCGACCTGTCCTGAAATTCCTTTGCCTATCACCAGCACAAGGCCTGCAGTAATTCAAGGAGAAGGTCCACCGTCTCGGCAGGTACGGGTACGGTAATGTCATGGTTAAGTTATCCAGAAGATGGCCCAATAATCCAGGCAACTCCCACTAGGGCAGTTTGAGAATTTGATCTCCATTTAAAGCAAACCTGGAAATAAAAAGTTTTTGTCCGTAAAAGTGGCCATGAAGCTGTTGGATTGTCGTTAAAACCCAAGCGGTTCGCTAATGTCTCTTTAGGGAAGGAAACCTACCGGCCTTACCCGGTCTGGTCTGTCTGTGAATCCAGCCCTACACTGGATCGGTAGCTCAGTGGTCACGTTACTGGACTCATAATCCAGAGGCCTGGGCTAATGATCCGGGGACATGAGTTCAAATCCCACCACGGCCGCTGGGGAATAAATCTGGAATTTTAAAAAATGGTAATGGTACTACCATATTGTTGCAAAAACCCCTCTGGTTCACTAATGTCCTTCATGGAAGGCAATCTGCCATCCTTACCCAGCCTGGCCTATACGTGACTCCATACACACAGCATTGTGGTTGACTCTTAGCTGCCCTCTAGCGAACTGCCTTGTTGTACCAAGCTGCAATGTCACTGTGGGGGGCACCTTCACCACACGGACTGCAGCGGTTCAAGAAGGTGGCTCACCACCACCTGCTCAAGGGGCAATTGTCGACCTTGCCAGCGACGGCCACATCTCGTGAATGAATTTCACTCCTAACTGCGCTCCGACCTGACCTAGCAAGACGCTCAGTTGTACCAAAACCGATGATTCAAGGAGAAAACTCCTTGCAACCAGGGATGGGCAATAAATGGCGGCCTAGCCCAGGTCCCAAGAACAATTATTTTATAAATGGTCGCCATTATCCTTATCTTTCCAAAATGAAATGGGGGCATTGAATAGCAAAACATGCTAAGCCTAATCTCTGGTTAGGCCTTGGCTGCAGATTCGAGTCCAAATCTGGGCTCTGCACTTTAGGAAGGATGCCAAGGCCTTGGAGTGGGTGCAGAGGTCACTGTCGTAATGTGGGACACGTGGCTGCAAAATTGTGCACAGCAAGCTCCCACAAAAAGCACTGTGATAATTAATAACCAGATAATCTGTTTTTCGTGATGTTGATTGAGTGATAAATAATGGACCCAGGACACCGGGGAGAACCCCCCTGCTCTTCTTTGAAATAGTGCCACGGGATCTTTTGCATTCACCCGAGAGAGCAGACGGGGCCTCGGTTTAACGTCTCATCCGAAAGGCAGCACCTCCGACAGTGCGACATTCCCTCAGCCCTGCTCTGGGAGTGTCAGCTTAGATTTTTGTGCTCAAGTTTGCTACCCACTGAGCCACAGCTGACACTATAAGGCAGTTAAGTAAGCATATGGGATGCTTGGCTTTGTAAATAGGGGCATTGAATACAAACCTCTGGTTAGGTCCCCAGCTGTAATACTGTGTCCAATTCTGGGCACCACACTTTAGGAAGTATGTCGAGGCCTTGGAGAGGGTGCTGAGGATTTTACTCGCGTGGTGCCAGGGATGTGGGAGTTCAGAGTTCAGTCATGTGCAGGGACTGGAGAAGCTGCAATAGTTCTCCTTGGAGCAGAGAAGGCGAAGGGGACACCGGATGGAGCAGCTGAAAATGATGAAGGGGTTTTGATAGAGCAAGTAGGGAGAGACAGTTCCCTCTGGCAAGAGGGTCGGTAACCTGAGGTACTGATTAAAAAATAATTGTCAAATGCACTCGAGGGGAAATGAGAGATTTCTTCATGCAAAGGGTTAACAACACAAGAAATAGCAGCAGGAGTTGGCCATTCGGCCCCTTCAGCCTGATGGCTGATCCGATCATGGACTCAGCTCCACTTCCCCGCCCGCTCCCCATAACCCTTCACTCCCTTATCGCTCAAAAATCTGTCTATCTCCGCCTTAAATATATTCAATGTCCCAGCCTCCACAGCTCTCTGGGGCAGAGAATTCCACAGATTTACAACCCTCTGGGAGAAGAAATTCCTCCTCATCTCAGTTTTAAATGGGCGACCCCTTATTCTGAGACTATGTCCCTTAGTTCTAGTTTCCCCTATGAGGGGAAACATCCTCCCTACATCCACCTTGTCGAGCCCCCTCATTATCTGATGTGTTTCAATAAGATCACCTCTCATTGGGCTCAAATTTCCCCAAAGCTTTTTTTTGGCATATTTGAAGAATTACGCTCGTTTTTTTTGGGGCCCAGGTACACCAAAAAAAAAATGTTCTTAGTTTCCCGGTTGGATTTCTTCATTTTGGCGTGGCCTGACCTGTCCTTTAGTTTTGAGGGTGGAGCCTTAATCTGCGCCAAAATGTTCGGACCTGCCATTGTAACCAGGCTACAAAGTGAAGCACACAGCCTGCTCCCAACACACTACAGCAATTGAGAAACACATGGCAGCAATTTACCTCCAACCCCGCACGAGGGGTTTGCTGGTCCGCTCCCATTCTCAGTCCCCAGTCTCCCGGTCCGGTCTCTCACTCTCTCTCTCTCTCTCTCTCTCTCTCTCACTATCAATCTCACTCTCACTCTCTCTCTCTCTCTCTCTCTCACTATCAATCTCACTCTCACTCTCTCTCTCTCTCTCTCTCTCTCTCACTATCAATCTCACTCTCACTCTCTCTCTCTCTCTCACTATCAATCTCACTCTCACTCTCTCTCTCTCTCTCTCTCTCACTATCAATCTCACTCTCACTCTCACTCTCTCTCTCTCTCTCTCTCTCTCACTATCAATCTCACTCTCACTCTCTCTCTCTCTCTCTCTCACTATCAATCTCACTCTCACTCTCTCTCTCTCTCTCACTATCTCTCTCTCTCTCTCACTCACTCTCACTCTCTCTCTCACTCACTCACTCTCACTCTCACTCTCTCTCTCTCTCTCTCACTATCAATCTCACTCACTCTCACTCTCACTCTCACTCTCTCTCTCTCTCTCTCTCTCTCTCTCTCACTATCAATCTCACTCACTCTCTCAATCTCAATCTCAATCTCACTCACTCTCACTCTCTCTCTCTCTCTCACTCTCACTCTCTCTCTCTCACTCTCACTCTCACTCTCTCACTATTAATCTCACTCTCACTCTCTCTCTATCTCTCTCACTATCACTCTCACTCTCACTCTCTCCTCTTACTCTCTCACTCTCTCACTCTCACTCTCTCTCTCTCTCTCTCCTCTCATTCTCTCCTCTCCTCCCTCACTCACTCTCACTCACTCTCACTCACTCTCACTCACTCTCACTCACTCTCACTCACTCTCACTCACTCTCACTCTCACTCTCACTCTCTCTCTCTCTCTCTCTCTCTCACTATCAATCTCACTCACTCTCACTCTCTCTCTCTCTCTCTCTCTCTCTCTCTCACTATCAATCTCACTCACTCTCTCAATCTCAACTCAATCTCAATCTCACTCACTCTCACTCTCACTCTCACTCTCACTCTCTCTCTCTCTCTCACTCTCACTCTCTCTCTCTCACTCTCACTCTCACTCTCTCACTATTAATCTCACTCTCACTCTCTCTCTATCTCTCTCACTATCACTCTCACTCTCACTCTCTCCTCTTACTCTCTCACTCTCTCACTCTCACTCTCTCTCTCTCTCTCTCTCTCCTCTCATTCTCTCCTCTCCTCCCTCACTCACTCTCACTCACTCTCACTCACTCTCACTCACTCTCACTCACTCTCACTCACTCTCACTCACTCTCACTCACTCTCACTCTCACCTCTCACCTCTCACCTCTCACCTCTCACCTCTCACCTCTCACCTCTCTCTCTCACCTCTCTCTCTCACTCTCAGGGAGAATGGGGCCTAGAATGGGACTGGACAGCCTTCGGGTGGGGTTGGAGGTAAGTTGCTGCTATGTGTTTTTCAATTCCTGTGCTGTGTGTGTCCGAGCACCAGCTGTGGCGATTTCCTTACCTGCGGCAATTTATTTAACTGTCTGCAAGGGTTTTCTGCAGAGGCCACATACGCCGGCCTACGCAGAACTGGAGTAACTCTCAGCTGGCCAAACTTCCCTAAATGACCAGAATTGGGGGGGTGGCAGGTTACGTCCCCTTTGGCTGAAAAAAAACTGACGAAAAAAATCATAACTAACTGAGTTACGCTGGTGCAAACTGATCGGGGAAACTCTGTTTTTTCAACTTAAGCCAAAAAGAGCAGCCTGCTCCAAAAGAAATGGCACAAAGCACTGGGGCAAATTGAACCCAATCTTCTGAATTCCAATGAGTAGAGGCCCAACCTACTCAACCTTTCTTCATAAGTCAACCCCCTCATCTCCAGAATCAACCGAGTGAACCTTCTCTGAACAGCCTCCAATGCAAGTATATCCTTCCTTAAATACAGAGACCAAAACTGCACGCAGTACTCCAGGTGTGACCTCACCAATACCCTGTAGAGTTGTAGCAGGACTTCCTTACTTTTATACTCCATCCCCCTCGCAATAAAGGCCAACATTCCATTGGCCTTCCCAAAATGTTCCAGCTCACATTGTCAGGATGTAGAATGCAGGCCCTGAAAGGGCGGGAGAATCAGATTCCAGAGGAACTTTCAACGGGCAATTGGACATGTCCTTGAATTTATAGGTTGTTGGGAAAAAACCTGGGATGTGGGGCTAACTCGGACAGCTCTTGTACCGAGCCGGCACAGGCACGGTGGTCAGAATGGCCTCCTTCTGTGCGGTAAATAAGATTCGATAACCTAGAATCCTCCCAGGGCAGCTGTTCCCTGGTACAACCTGTGTTTGCTTCTTCCAACTTGTCGTAGCATTGCCTGTTGATGTTAAGACGTGCCAGCGTCCTATTAACATTTTTCTTTGAAAGTTTTTCTAAAAACACCTGGCACTGGTTCGTCTTTATAAATAAAAGAAAAAAAAATAAAGACTTGCATTTATATAGCGCCTTTCATGATCACCGGACATCTCAAAGCGCTTTACAGCCAATGAAGTACTTTTGGAGTGTAGTCACTGTTGTAATGTGGGAAACGCGGCAGCCAATTTGTGCACAGCAAGCTCCCACACACAGCAATGTGATAATGACCAGATAATCTGTTTTTGTTATGTTGATTGAGGGATAAATATTGCCCCAGGACACCGGGGTGAACTCCCCTGCTCTTCGAAATAGTGGCCATGGGATCTCTTACATCCACCTGAGAGAGCAGACAGGGCCTCGGTTTAACATCTCATCCGAAAGACGGCCCCTCCGACAGTGCGGCACTCCCTCAGCCCTGCACTGGGAGTGTCAGTCTAGATTTATGTGCTCAAGTCCCTCGGCATAATTTCAAGAATAGCAGGGGAGTTATCCCCAGTGTCCTGGGGCCAATATTTATCCCTCAATCAACATAACACAAACAGATTATCTGGTCATTGTCACGTTGCTGTGTGTGGGAGCTTGCTGTGCGCAAATTGGCTGCTGGATTTCCCAGATTGCAACAGTGACTGCACTCCAAAAGTACTTCATTGGCTGTAAAGCACTTTGAGACGTCCAGTGGTCGTGAAAGGTGCTATATAAAGGCAAGTCTGTCTGTCTTTCAGCATCTGTGGTGAGAGAAACAGAGTTAAAGTTTCAGGTCGATGACCTTTCGGCAGAAGGGATATATTTACCTTGGGAGCAGTGCAGTGCCGATTTTCCCAAATGTTAACGGGGGTCTATGGGTCAGATTATGAGGAGCGATGACTGGACTCGTATTCCCTGGAATACAGAAGGTGACGGGATGGTTTGATTGAGGTTTTTATGATTTTGAAATTAACCCGAGGCTAGATAGAGAGAAACATTTTCCAGTGGTGGGGATGTCTAGGACAAGGGGATATGACCTTAAAATCAGAGCCACATTTAGAAAATAGGAAATGCTCCTTCACATCATCTTCATCATCATAGGCAGTCCCTCGGAACCGAGGAAGACTTGCTTCCATTCTAAAAGTGAGTTCTCAGGTGACTGAACAGTCCAGTACGGGAATTAGTCTCTGTCACAGGTGGGACAGACAGTGGTTGAGGGAAGGGGAGGGTGGGACTGGTTTGCCGCACGCTCCTTCCGCTGCCTGCGCTTGATTTCTGCATGCTCTCGGCGACGAGACTCGAGGTGCTCGGCGCCCTCCCGGATGCACTTCCTCCACTTAGGGCAGTCTTTGGCCAGGGACTCCCAGGTGTCAGTGGGGATGTTGCACTTTATCAGGGAGGCTTTGAGGGTGTCCTTGTAACGTTTCCTCTGCCCACCTTTGGCTCGTTTGCCTTGAAGGAGTTCCGAGTAGAGCGCTTGCTTTGGGGGTCTCCTGTCAGGCATGTGGACAATGTGACCCGCCCAGCAGAGCTGGTCGAGTGTGGTCAGTGCTTCGATGCTGGGTATGTTGGCCTGGTCGGGAACACTGACTTTGGTGCATGTGTCCTCCCAGAGGATTTGCAGGATCTTGCGGGGGCAGCGCTGGTGGTATATCTCCAGTGATTTGAGGTGACTGCTGTACATGGTCCACCTCTTCACACAAAGCGTGGTAGAAGTGTGGAACTCTCTTCCACAAAAAGCTCAATTAATCATTTTAAATCTAAATTTTTGCTAGCCAGGGGCTAAATGGATTTAAGATACACAACAACTTTTATTTATATAGCGCCTTTAACGTAGCAAAACGTCCAAAGGCGCTTCACAGCAGTGATATAAGAAAAAAAAGGTAAATTTAACTCCGAGCCACAGAAGAAGAAATTACAACAGATGACCAAAAGCTTGGTTAAAGATTTAGGTTTTCAGGAGCGTCTTAAAGGAGGAAAGAGAGGTAGAATATAAGAACATAAGAAATAGGCCATACGGCCCCTCGAGCCTGCTCCACCATTTAATACGATCATGGTTGATCCGATCATGGACTCAGGTCCACTTCCCTGCCCGCTCCCCATAACCCTTTACTCCCTTATCGGTTAAGAAACTGTCGATTTCTGTCTTAAATATATTCAATGACCCAGCCTCCACAGCTCTCTGGGGCAGCGAATTCCACAGATTTACAACCCTCTGAGAGAAGAAATTCCTCCTCATCTCAGTTTTAAATGGGCGGCCCCTTATTCTAAGATTTTGCCCCCTAGTTCTAGTCTCCCCCATCAGTGGAAATATCCTCTTTGCATCCACCTTGTTAAGCCCCTTCATAATCTTATACGTTTCGATAAGATCACCTCTCATTGTTCTGAATTCCAATGAGTAGAGGCCTAACCTACTCAACCTTTGCTCATAAGTCAACCCCCTCATCCCCGGAATCAACCGAGTGAACATTCTCTGATCTGCCTCCAAAGCAAGTATATCCTTTCGTAAATCTGGAAACCAAAACTGCACGCAGTACTCCAGGTGTGGCCTCACCAATACCCTGTACAACTGTAGCAAGACTTCCCTACTTTTATACTCCATCCCCTTTGCAATAAAGGCCAAGATTCCATTGGCTTTTCTGATCACTTGCTGTACCTGCATACTAACCTTTTGTGTTTCATGCACAAGTACCCCCAGGTCCCGCTGTACTGCAGCACTTTGCAATTTTTCTCCATTTAAATAATAACTTACTCTTCGATTTTGTTTCTGACAAAGTGCATGACTTCACACTTTCCAACATTATATTCCATCTGCCAAATTTTTGCCCACTCACTTAGCCTGTTTATGTCCTTTTGCAGATTTTGTGTGTCCTCCTCACACATTGCTTTTCCTCCCATCTTTGTATCGTCAGCAAACTTGGCTACGTTACACTCAGTCCCTTCTTCCAAGTCGTTAATATAGATTGTAAATAGTTGGGGTCCCAGCACTGATCCCTGCGGCACCCCACTAGTTACTGATTGCCAACCCGAGAATGAACCATTTATCCCGACTCTCTGCTTTCTGTTGGTTAGCCAATCCTCTATCCATGCTAATATATTACCCCCAACCCCGTGAACTTTTATCTTGTGCAGTAACCTTTTATGTGGCACCTTGTCAAATACCTTCTGGAAGTCCAGATACACCACATCCACTGGTTCCCCTTTATCCACCCTGCTCGTTACATCCTCAAAGAGTTCCAGCAAATTTGTCAAACATGACTTCCCCTTCATAAATCCATGTTGACTCTACCTGACCGAATTTTGCTTTTCCAAATATCCTGCTACTGCTTCTTTAATAATGGACTTCAACATTTTCCCAACTGCTGATGTTAGGCTAACTGGTCTATAGTTTCCTTCATTTTGTAGAGAGGTGGAGAGGTTTCGGGAGGGAGTTCCAGAGCTTGGGGCCCAGGCAGCTGAAGGCACGGCCACCGATGGTGGAGCGATTATAATCAGGGATGCTCAGGAGGGCAGAATTAGAGGAGTGCAGATATCTCGGGGGGGGGGTTGTGGGGCTGAAGGAGATTGCAGAGATAGGGAGGGGCGAGGCTATGGAGGGATTTGTAGACAAGGATGAGAATTTTGAAATCGAGGCATTGCTTTACATAGAAACATAGAAAATAGGTGCAGGAGGAGGTCATTCGGCCCTTCGAGCCTGCACCACCATTCAATAAGATCATGGCTGATCATTCACCTCAGTACCCCTTTCCCGCTTTCTCTCCATACCCCTTGATCCCTTTAGGTGTAAGGGCCACATCTAACTCCCTTTTGAATATATCTAACGAATTGGCCTCAACAACTTTCTGTGGTAGAGAATTCCACAGGTTCACATTTCTCTGAATGAAGAAGTTTCTCCTCATCTCAGTCCTAGATGGCTTACCCCTTAACCTGAGACTGTGACCCCTGGTTCTGGACTTCCCCAACATCGGGAACATTCTCCCTGCATCGAACTTGTCCAATCATGTCAGAATTTTATATGTTTCTATGAGATCCCCTCTCATACTTCTAAATTCCAGTGAATATAAGCCTAGTCGATCCAGTCCAATGTCGGGAGCAAATGTAGGTCAGCGAGCACAGGGGGTGATGGGTGAGCGGGACTTGGTGCGAGTTAGGACACAGGGCAGTGAGCACGGGGGCTGATGGGTGAGTGGGACTTGGTGCGAGTTTCAACACGGGGGCAGTGAGCACAGGGGATGATGGGTGAGCGGGACTGGGTGTGAGTTAGGACACGGTGGCAGTGAGCACAGGGGGTGATGGGTGAGCGGGACTCAGTGCGAGTTAGGACACAGGGCAGTGAGCACGGGGGGTGATGGGTGAGCGGGACTTGGTGCGAGTTAGGACACAGGACACAGGGCAGTGAGCACGGGGGGTGATGGGTGAGCGGGACTGGGTGTGAGTTAGGACACGGGGGCAGTGAGCACAGGGGGTGATGGGTGAGCGGGACTGGGTGTGAGTTAGGACACGGGGCAGTGAGCACAGGGGGTGATGGGTGAGCGGGACTTGGTGCGAGTTAGGACACAGGGCAGTGAGCACAGGGGGTGATGGGTGAGCGGGACTTGGTGCGAGTTAGGACACAGGGCAGTGAGCACAGGGGGTGATGGGTGAGCCGAACTCGATGCAAGTTCGGACACGGGGCAGTGAGCACAGGGGGTGATGGGTGAGCGGGACTCGGTGCGAGTTAGGACATGGGGCAGTGAGCACAGGGGGTGATGGGTAACTGAGACTTGGCTCGGGTTAGGACACGGGGCAGCGAGCATAGCGGGTGATGGGTGAGCGGGACTCGGTGCGAGTTAGGACACGGGGCGGCGAGCACAGGGGGTGATGGGTGAGCCGAACTCGATGCAAGTTCGGACACGGGGCAGTGAGCACAGGGGGTGATGGGTGAGCCGAACTCGATGCAAGTTCGGACATGGGGCAGCGAGCACAGGGGGTGATGGGTGAATGGGACTCGGTGCGAGTTAGGACACGGGGCAGTGAGCACAGGGGGTGATGGGTGAGCAGGACTTGGTGCAAGTTAGGACACGGGGCAGTGAGCACAGTGGGTGATGGGTGAATAGGACTCGGTGCGAGTTAGGACACAGGGCAGCGAGCACAGTGGGTGATGGGTGAGCCGAACTCGATGTGAGTTAGGACATGGGGCACAGGGGGTGATGGGTGAATGGGACTTGGGGCGAGTTAGGACACAGGGCAGTGAGCACAGTGGGTGATGGGTGAGCGGGACTTGGTGCGAGTTAGGACACGGGGCAGTGAGCACAGGGGGTGATGGGTGAATAGGACTCGGTGCGAGTTAGGACACGGGGCAGTGAGCACAGGGGGTGATGGGTGAATGGGACATGGACAGCCATGGTCTGATTGAATGGTGGAGCAGGGTCGAGGGGATGAGCGACTTCCTCCTGTTCCACGTTTATGTGATGTGCAGAAACTGGGGTTTCAGCAATGGTGGCGATGTTTTCATCCTTTGTTTTCTCTCGGTTCCCTTCCAGCGCTGGGTATTTTTAATGTTGACGGGTTTGCCCTGCCACGATGAGCTGGAGTTTCCTGACACGACTTCTCGAGGAGATCCACAACCACTCGACCTTCGTCGGCAAGATCTGGCTGACTGTCCTCATCGTCTTCCGCATCGTGCTGACGGCGGTGGGCGGCGAGTCCATCTACCACGATGAGCAGAGCAAGTTCGTGTGCAACACCCTGCAGCCCGGCTGCGAGAACGTGTGCTACGACTCTTTCGCCCCCCTGTCCCACGTGCGTTTCTGGGTCTTCCAGATCATCATGATCTCGGTGCCCTCCATCATGTACCTGGGCTACGCCATGCACCGGATCGCGCGGGTGGAGGGCGGACGGACCCCACCCCCCAAGAAGAAGATGCCCATCGTGCACCGGGGGGCCGCCCGAGACTACGAGGAGGCAGAGGATGACAATGAGGAGGACCCCATGGTCTGCGAGGAGATTGAGCCTGAGCCCGAGGCTGCCAAGAAGTCCCCCGAGAAGAAACACGACGGCCGAAGGCGGATCAAGGAGGACGGCCTCATGAAGATGTACGTGCTCCAGCTCCTGCTGCGGACACTCTTCGAGATGGCCTTCCTGGCCGGCCAGTATCTGCTGTACGGCTTCGAGGTCCTGCCAGGCTTCGTCTGCGAGAAGACGCCGTGCCCTTACCGGATCGACTGCTTCGTGTCGCGGCCCACCGAGAAGACCATCTTCCTGCTGGTCATGTACGTGGTCAGCGGCCTCTGCCTACTGCTCAACATCTGCGAGCTCTTCCACCTGGGCTGCGGGGGCATCCGCGACGGGCTGCGGGGCCGCCGGCTGGCCTCCCGCCGGCCCAAGTACCCGCCGCCGGGCTACCACTCGGTGCTGCGCAAGGAGAGGTCCAAGCTGGGCAACGGCAACATGGCCTACAGCCACAACCTGGGTGGGCCGGAGCCAGGCAGCTTCGAGATGTCCGACACGGTGCACCGGCATCTCAAGCTGGCCCAGGAGCAGCTCAACATGGCCTATCGGGCGTCTGGCGAGGTGCCCCACCTCCCCAGGAGCAGCAGCCCCGAGTCCAACGGTACGGCCGTCGAACAGAACCGACTCAACTTCGCCCAGGAGAAGGAAGGCGCCTGTTCCGAGAAAGGAGGTAAAAGTCATGTTGTATCTTCAGTCCAACTCACAAACACACACAAGCCTTAAGATGGCAGAACACTCCGGAACTCTAGTCACGTGACCTGTTCCCATTTAATTTGTACACAGCACTGGCTGCAGTGCCACAATAGTCCACTGGGTGTAGCTATAAATATTACACTTCTCCCTCCTTAATGAAGAAGTAATTATAACAAATAATCATCATACATAACTTGCATGGTTATACATAACAAAAGATATGGACTTATTTTGCCATATTTACCAATCAAGCTGAACCACTTGTTTTCTGTTTTGAAGAGGATACCTTCGCTCTTGAACAGAACTCCCTAAACATGGTGTCGAATTCAAACTCATTCGAGGCAGATCCTGAGGAAAGTTTTCCTTCAAGGGATGCACTTGATTTCCATTTGAACTCTCTCTAACTTCAAACTGTTTGTCTGCCTGACTCGGACTCAGACTTAAATTCTGACTTTCTCTTGGATTTGTTTCCAATACTTTGGATGTAGGATATGTTACTGGTAGTTTACTTGTAACAAGACTATCTGATGAGTCAGAAATAATTGAATCATTCCCACCTTCAACTACTTTCACGTCTGTTGATAAAATATGGTCAACGTGAACAAACCTCACCTGTCCGTGATCAAACATCTTGACCAAATATGTGCGAGGACCACATATCTTCACCGCTCTTCCTAGTAACCACCGTAACCATTTATGGTGATGGTTCTTCACTCACCTCCTGATTCAATTTCACATTTCTCTCTTTTACTCTACCTCTATCATGATTCTCTTTCTGTTTTAATTGTTTCTCTTCTACGGACTGTGCCAAGTTTGGTTTTAACAACGAGAATCTGATTTGTGGCTGTCGTTTGAGAAACAACTCTGCTGGTGTTCTACCAGTAGTTGTGTGAGGAGTATTACGATACATATTTAGAAAATTAGCCAAACTGTGGTCCAATGTCGTTTCTTTGGATTTGGCTCCAACATCTGTTTGATGAGGGCACGTTTTACAATTTGTATGTGTGCTCTGCTGCAGGATGGTACAGTGGAACCATTTTTGCTCGTGATCTGTGCAAATTCTTCTGAACGAAATTGTGGTCCATTATCAGAAACAATTTCTTCTGAGAGACCAAATGAAGAAAATAATCCTGGCAAAATGTCTAATGTTTTACTTGTTGTTTTCCACATTGGAAACACCTCGACCCACTTCGAATGGCTATCAATCACAATGAACAATTGCTGTCCTTCTAGCTCAGTAAAATCAATATATAGTCTTTGCCACACCCTGAGAGGCCATTTCCTTGGCTGTAATGGTACTGGTGGTGGTTGCTTGCTTATCGATTGACATGTCGTACACTGACTAACGATGTACTCTATATCTTTATCAAGACCTGGCCACCATAAGTAACTGCGTGCAAAACTCTTGGTCCAGCACATTCCCAGGTGCTGGTCATGGAGGTCTCCTAATAATTTGGAACTGAATTTATTTGGTATAACCACTCTTGCACCCCACATGATACAATCTTTATCGACTGATAATTCATTCCTATGAATGAAGAATGGAAGTGTATCTTTGTCTGTTACCTGGTTTGGCCATCCATTTGCACTATACTCATACACCTTTGACATCACTGGGTCACGTTTGGTTGCTCTACCAATCTCTTCAGCTGTGACTGGCAGTTCATCAGTGTATGAAAAATAGAATAGTTCTTTCCTATCGGGTGTAACCTGTGCTGGGGAAGGCAATCTAGACATTACATCAGCATTACTGTGATCAGCTGATCGTCTGTATTCAATATTATATGTATATGTTGACAAAATCAAAGCCCATCTCTGCATTCGGGCTGCAGCTAATGTTAGGACTGGGGACTTTGGATGGGGGATTGCTGTTGGGGGCTTATGGTCCGTAACGAGAGTAAACTTATGACCATACAAGTATTTGTGGAAATTCTTGACCCCAAAAATTAATGCCAAAGCTTCCCTTTCGCTTTGTGCATAATTACGCTCACTGGCACTGAGAGTGCGTGAAGCAAAAGCAATTGGTCTCTCCTCCCAACTACTTAATACATGAGAGATTACTGCCCCAACTCCATACGGAGAGGCATCACATGCTAGCTTAATCTCCTTAGACATGTCATAGTGAACTAACATGGTGCTCTCTACCAATTTGCTTTTAAACTCCTTGAATGCTGTATCACATTCTTTTGACCACTTCCACTGGACCTGTTTTTTCAAAAGTTCATTCAGTGGATGTAATACAGTAGCCAAATTTGGTAGGAACTTCCCATAATAGTTAAAAGACCCAAGAATGATCGAAGTTCAGTGACATTCTTGGGAGTGGGAGCATTTCTGATTGCATCCAGCTTTCCCTTGGTTGGATGTAAACCATCTTTACTCTGTTCACGAAGTACTCCACTGAGTTTTGAAATAACTCACATTTGCGAGCAGACACTCGTACTCTGTGCTTCTCTCGCCGTTTGAGGACTTCAATCAATATGTAATTATGAATTTGCCTATTTGGTGCTGAAATCAGTATGTCATCTAAATAACATACTACCCCTTCAATACCTTGCAAAATCTGGTTCATCACCCCTTGGCAGGGGCAAAAGACACTCTAAACGGTAGCCTATTAAACTGATATAGGCCTAGACGAGTATTTATAGTCAAACATGACTTGGACTCCCGCTCAACCTGGAGGACTTTGATTTCGAGCAGCACGTTGTGAAGCACTTTGTTTACGAGTGTCCAGTGTTGCAAAGGACCTTTCCAGAGAACCGACAAGCTGCCTATGAAGACCATGAGCAGTCCCATTTTATGGAGGCCAACTGAGGGGCAAACAACAAACCAGTTTGATTTCTACTTTATAAAGGTAGTAACCATTTCCAGTCTGAATTTTAATTCTCATTCCAGCTGCAAGTAGGCATTTGTAAGATCGAACTTTGAGAAGATCTGACCACCTGTCAGTGTTGTGAACAAATCTTCTATATTTGGCAATGTATTGGGTACATTACCCTCTCGAACCTGGTTTACGGTTACTTTATAATCACCACACAACCTTACCTTATCATCGGACTTAGGTACAACAACAATGGGTGTAGCCCAATTTTTTCATAGATTTATCTTAGAAATAATGTTCTCAGTCTCCAGTCTTTTTAGTTCTTGCTCAACTTTCTCCTTGAGTGCATACGGTACGGAACGTGGCTTGGAGTAAACTGATCTAGCGTCCTTCTGTACCCTGACACTCACCTTGAAGCCTTGGGTCGGACTGCCCATTTCACAGAACACCTTCAGATAACTCTTGATGACATCATCCTTTGCAAATCTCGTTGCAACATGAAAAATCTCACACCAATCCAGCTTCAGTGATCCCAACCAATTTCTTCCTAGTAAGGCAGGCTTGTCTCCTGCCACTACTCAGAGAGGCAAGCTCTGAAATTGATCCTTGTATTTCACCGGTACGGTGATACGAAACTACCAAAGGAATGTTCTCTCCCGAGTAGCCTCGCAGCTCTATCTTGGATTTCTCCGGTGGGAAATCACGCAATTTGTTGAGGTACAGCAACTCCGGTACTACACTCACGGATGCACCAGTGTCGATTCCCATGGGTATCCCGGTTCCTGCAACATCTATGTGGATAATGATACTGTTGAATTGTTGTTTGTTCCCCTCGTGCTCCTGATGATGTGTAAAACCTCACCCTGTTCTTTTTCTTCCATGCTAAGTAATCTTTGGAGATTTCTACCTACAGCTTTGAAAGCTGGTTTACCCATCACTCGGCATGCCTTCGCAAGATGCCCAGTTTTCCTGCAGATGAAACACTCTGCCTTCACATATGGACAACTTTGAGCAATAAGAACATAAGAAATAGGAGCAGGAGTCGGCCATACGGCCCCTCGAGCTTGCTCCGCCATTTAATACGATCATGGCTGATCCGATCATGGACTCAGGTCCAATTCCCCGCCCGCTCCCCATAACCCCTTATCCCCTTATCGGTTAAGAAACTGTCTATCTCTGTCTTAAATTTATTCAATGTCCCAGCTTCCACAGCTCTCTGAGGCAGAAAATTCCACAGATTTACGACCCTCTGAGAGAAGAAATTCCTCCTCATCTCAGTTTTAAATGGCCGGCCCCTTATTCTAAGATTATGCTCCCTAGTTCTAGTCTCCCCCATCAGTGGAAACATCCTCTCTGCATCCACCCTGTCAAGCCCCTTCATAATCTTATACATTTCGATAAGATCATCTCTCATTCTTCTGAATTCCAATGGAGTAGAGGCCCAATCTTTCCTCATAAGTCAACCCCCTCATCCCCGGAATCAATCGAGTGAACCTTCTCTGAACTGCCTCCAAAGCTATGTTTTGTCCCAGGCACCAATATTATTCCCATAGGCACGGCCATCTGGACTCTGGCAGTTCAAACAAGTCTGCTTGTAATTTACCTTGGATTTGTAGCTGTTAATCAAAACAGAGAA
Organism: Pristiophorus japonicus; assembly: GCF_044704955.1. Classification (NCBI taxonomy): domain Eukaryota; kingdom Metazoa; phylum Chordata; class Chondrichthyes; family Pristiophoridae; genus Pristiophorus; species Pristiophorus japonicus. The sequence goes on from NC_091979.1 coordinate 4,805,966, forward strand.
GCTCTCAAAGACTCTCTGTCGGTTGGCTGAATCCTCCACCAACAAAAATTGCAGCTCTGTTTTCCAATTATTCCATTCTCATCGCCATTTTTATATCTTCAGTACAACTCACAAACACACACAAGCCTTAAGGTGGCAGAACACTCTGGAACTCTAGTCAGGTGAGCTGTTCCCTCTTTATTTGTACACATCACTGGCTGCAGTGCCACAATAGTTCACAGGTGGTGCCGTGCTCCCAACTCTCGAGTCAGAAGGCCATGGGTTCGAGCCCCATACTCCAAAGACCTAAGCACGTATAAGAACATAAGAAATAGGAGCAGGAGTCGGCCATTTGGCCCCTCGAGCCTGCTCCGCCATTCAATAAGATCATGGCTGGTCTGATTTTGGCCTCAACGCCATAGGAACATAAGAAATAGGAGCAGGAGTCGGCCATTCGGCCCCTCGAGCCTGCTCCACCATTTAATAAAATCATAGCTGATCTGATCATGGACTCAGCTCCAGTTCCCTGCCCACTCCCCATAACCCTTTAGTCCCTTATCGCTCAAAAATCTGTCTATCTACGTCTTAAATATATTCAATCACCCAGCCTCCACAGCTCTCTGGGGCAGAGAATTCCACAGATTTACAACCATCTGAGAAGAAATTCCTCCTCATCTCAGTTTTAAATGGCCGGCTCCTTATTCTGAGACTACGCCCCCTCGTTTTAGTTTCCCCTATCAGTGGAAATATCCTCTCTGCATTCACCTTGTCGAGCCCCCTCATTATCTTGTATGTTCCAGGGGTATTCAACATTTAGGAAGGATAGGCAGAGAGGAAAAGGAGGCGCGGTGGCGTTGCTGGTTAAAGAGGAAATTAACACAATAGTAAGGAGGGACATTAGCCTGGATGATGTGGAATCGGTATGGGTGGAGCTACGGAATACCAAAGGACAGAAAACGCTAGTGGGAGTTGTGTACAGACCACCAAACAGTAGTAGTGAGGTTGGGGACAGCATCAAACAAGAAATAAAGGATATGTGCAATAAAGGTACAGCAGTTATCATGGGCGACTTTAATCTACATATTGACTGGGCGAACCAAACTGGTAGCAATGCGGTGGAGGAGGATTTCCTGGAGTGTATTAGGGATGGTTTTTGAGACCAATATGTCGAGGAACCAACTAGAGAGCTAACCATCCTAGACTGGGTGATGTGTAATGAGAAGGGATTCATTAGCAATCTTGTTGTGCGAGGCCCCTTGGGGAAGAGTGACCATAATATGGTAGAATTCTTTATTAAGATGGAGTGACACAGTTAATTCGGAAACTAGGGTCCTGAACTTAAGGAAAGGTAGATGCAGAGAGGATATTTCCACTCATAGGGGAAACTAAAACTTGGGGGCGTGGTCTCAGAATAAGGAGCCGCCCATTTAAAACTGGGATGAGAAGGAATTTCTTCTCTCAGAGGGTTGTGAATCTGTGGAATTCTCTGCCCCAGAGAGCTGTGGAGGCTGGGTTACTGAATATATTTAAGATGTAGATAGACAGTGAAAAAATTTCTCCTCATCTCGGTCCAAAAGTTCCTACCCCGTATCCTGAGACTGTGACCCCTTGTTCTAGACTTCCCAGCCCCGGGGAAACATCCTCCCCGCATCCAGTCTGTCCAACCCAGTCAGAATTTTATACGTTTCAATGAGATCCCCTCACATTCTTCTAAACTCTAGTGAATACAGGCCCAGTCGACCCAATCTCTCCTCATACCACAGTCCTGCTATCCCAGGAATCAGTCTGGTGAACCTTCGTTGCAGTCTCTCTATGGCAAGTGTATTCTTTCTTAGGTAAGGAGACCAAAACTGCACACAATACTCCAGGTGTGGTCTCACCATGGCCCTGTATAACTGGAGTAAGACATCCTTGCTCCTGTACTCAAATCCTCTTGCAATGAAGGCCAACATACCATTTGCCTTCCTCACTGCTTGCTGCACCAGCATGTTTGTTTTCAATGACTGGTGTACAAGGACACCCAGGTCCCTCTGTACATTGACACTTCCCAAGCTATCATTTAAATAATACTTTGTCCTTATGGTTTTCCTACCAAAGTGGATAACTTCACATTTATCCACATTACACTGCATCTGCCATGTGTTTGCCCACTCACTCAACCTATCTAAATCACCTTGCAGTGTCTTTGCATCCTCCTCACAACTCACAATCCCACCTAGTTTTGTGTCGTCAGCAAACTTGGAAATATTACATTTGGTTCCCTCATCCAAATCATTTATATATATTGTGAATATCTGGGGCCCCAGCACTGATCCCTGTGGTACCCCACTAGTCACTGCACAACACCCCGAAAAAGACCCGTTTATTCCTACTCTCTGTTTCCTGTCAGTTAATCAATTTTCAATCCAGGCCAGTATATTACCCCCAATCCTATGTGCTTTAATCTTGCACACTAACCTTTTATGTGGGACTTTATCAAATGCCTTCTGAAAATCTGAATGCACTACATCCACTGGTTCTCCCTTCTCTATTCTATCAGTTACATCCTCAAAAAACTCCAGTAGGTTTTTCAAACATAATTTTCCTTTCATAAATCCATGTTGACTTTGTTTAATCCCGTTAATATTATCTAAGTGTGCCGTTATCACATCCTTTATAACACTCTAGTATTTTCTCTACTACTGATTGATGTCGGGCTAACCATTCTGTAGTTTCCTGTTTTCTCTCTCCCTCCTATTTTAAATCGGTGGGTGGATGAAGTTAAGGTACAGATCAGCCGTGATCTGATTGAATAGCAGAGCAGGCTCGAGGGGCTGAATGGCCTCCTCCTTAGTAAGCCATTTAGGACTGAGATGTGGAGAAACTTCTTCACTCAGGGAGTTGTTAACCTGTGGAATTCCCTGCCGCAGAGAGTTGTTGATGCCAGTTCATTGGTATATTCAAGAGGGAGTTAGATATGGCCCTTACGGCTAAAGTGATCAAGGAATATGGAGAGAAAGCAGGAAAGGGGTACTGAGGGAATGATCAGCCATGATCTTATTGAATGGTGGTGCAGGCTCGAAGGGCCGAATGGCCTCCTCCTGCACCTATTTTCTATGTTTCTATATTTCCTATCCCGATGTTCCTGTCTATGCTGCAACCCTTTCTGTTTCTGTTTCTGATATCGTTAAATGAGTTGGGTTTTTCAGTCTCGGCTCACGGCTGTAGTTACAGTCACTGGTGGTGCCAAACTTAGAGTGGGTGAGCAGGGAGGAGGAGAAAAATATGGAGTGCGATCTTTAAAAAAAATGGTTCCAACAGGTGTTGCACCTGGATTGATTGCTGCCAAATAAACAACTTGCATTTATATAGCCACTTTCACGACTTCAGGAAGTCCCGAAGAGCTTTATAGCCAATGAAGTATGTTATTGAAGTGTAGTCACGGTTGTGATGTAAGAAACGTGGCAGCCCATTTACGCACAGCAAGCGAGCTATGAAAGAAAGATTTGCATTTATATGGCGCCTTTCACAACCTCAGGATGTCCCAAAGTGCTTTACAGCCAATGAAGTACTTGTACAGGTTGAACCTCCCTTATCCAGAACTCTCTTATCCAGAACCACCCCTTGTCCAGAACCATTCCTGGCCACCAGGTGGCACATGCTCAGAACTCCGACATGAACAAATCGAAGTCCTTCCTCACTCCCGACTCCCACAATCGCTGGCCTGACCCCGCGATCCACACCCCCCCCAAAACCCCCCACACACCCCATGATCTCTCTGCCGCACTTACAGCCTGAAGCCAGCCAGTCCCGATATCCCCTTGCTCAGCACCTGTACCAGCCAATTTAACGTGACCTCGCCTTGTCCAGAAAAAAATTCAGAACAGGCCGGGTCCCAAGGGTTCCGGATAAGGGAGGATCAACCTGTATTTTATTGAAGTGCAGTCGCTGTTGTAATGTGGGACATCATGCCCAGATCATCTATTTTGGTGATGTTGGTTGAGGGATAAATATTGGCCCCAGGACACCGGGGAGAACTCCCCTCTGCTCGTCCTCGGATAGCAGTCTGGGATATTTTATGTCCACTTGAGAGAGCAGGCGGGGCCTCGGTTTAATGGAAGACAGCACCTCAGACAGTGCAGCACTCCCTCAGCACTGCACTGGGCGTGTCGGCCTGGATTTATGTGCTCTAGTCTCCAACCCACAACCTTCTGACTCAGAGGCGAGAGAGAGGGCGCTACCCACCGAGCCACGATTGGCTTAAATGACGTAAATACTAAATCCCCTAATTACTGGCTGTTAATTGGCCAGACTCTCTAAATAGGGGATGATGAAATTGGGGCATGCTCTCACTGGAAGAGCGACGGTCTGAGCAGCGATATAATTGCTGGTATCAGGACTCTGATAGACCAATTTGATTGCTGTGATTAGTCAACAACTCCCGTTGTGTCATGCAACTACCAGGATGGTACATAAAAACATAAGAAATAGGAGCAGGAGTTGGCCATTCGGCCCCTCGAGCCTGCTCCACCATTCAATAAGATCATCGGCTGATCATCGACCTCAACTCCACTTTCCCGCCCGATCCCCATAATCCCTTGATTCCGCTGGACTCCAAAAATCTATTGCTCTCTGCCTTGAATATACTCAAAGACTGAGTCTCCACAGCCCTCTGGGGCAGAGAATTCCAAAGATTCACCACCCTCTGAGTGAAGAAGTTTCCCCTCATCTCAGTCCCAATTGGCCAACCCCTTATCCTGAGACTGTGACCCCTGGTTCTAGACTCCCCAGCCCGGGGGAAACACCCTCCCTGCATCTACCCTGTCAAGCCCTGTAAGATTTTTCACAACCTCAGGATGTCCCAAAGCGCTTTACAGCAAATGAAGTACTTCTCTTTTGAGGTGTAGTCACTGCTGCAATATGGGAAACGTGGCAGCCAATGTGTGCACAGCAAGCTCCCACAGGTCGAAGGCAAACCCGATGGTGCTTTGTCTTTTTCCATCTCGGCAATTCCCATGTTCCTAGTTTCTACAGGAAATGATGAATGAGTGTGAAACTGCCCCTAATCCTAGCACTAATTCACACTAACATGTCCCCTCTGTTCAGACACTGCATGGAAGGCCAGCATGTGAAATGCTTCATTGATGCTGTAAAAATAAAGAATTAGCATTTATATAGCGCCTTTCACGACCTCAGGACGTTCCCAAGTGCTTTACAGCCAAGTGCTTTTTTGATGCGTAGTCATAGTTGTAGCAGCCAATTTGCGCACAGCAAGCTCCCACGAACAGAAATGTGATAGTGACCAGAAAATCAATGTTTATGTTGGTTGAGGGATAAATATTGGCCCCAGGACATCGGGGAGAACTCCCCTGCTCTTCTTCGAAATAGTGGCCGTGGGATCTTTTACATCCACCTGAGAGAACAGCCGGGGCCTCGGTTTAACGTCTCATCCGAAAGATGGCCCCTCCGACAGTGCGGCACTCCCTCAGCCCTGCACTGGGAGTGTCAGCCTAGGTTTTTGTGCTCCAGTCCCTGGAGTGGGACTTGAACCCCCAACAGCATCACTAAAAACAGATGATCTGGTCATTATCACGTTGCTGTTTGTGGGAGCTTGCTGTGCGCAAATTGGCTGCCGCGTTTCCAACATTGTGACTTCACTCCAAAGAAGTACTTTATTGGCAGTAAAGTGCTTTTGGGACATCCGGTGGTCATGGAAGGCGCTATATAAAGGCAAGTCTTTCCTTTACTGCCTTCTGAAGTGGCCGAGCGAGCCCCCCCCACAGTTGCCTCAAAGCGCTGCTAGCGGTTCAAGAAGGCCCACCACCATCTTCTCGGGGCAACTCGGGAATGGGCAATAAATGCTGGCCTTGCCAGCAACGCCCACAATCCCCAGAATCAATTTTTTTTAAAGTAACAGAGGATAACATGGGGGGTGAAAGAAATGAGCCGAATCTCCTCAGATGCTTGCAATATAAGATAAGGATACACAATGTCTCCAAAGCACGTTAAGATGCAGATCAGCCAGGATCCTATTGAATGGTGTAACAGGCTCGAGGGGCTGAATGGGCCTCCTCCTGTTCCTGTGTAACAGGCTCGAGGGGCTGAATGGGCCTCCTCCTGTTCCTGTGTAACAGGCTCGAGGGGCTGAATGGGCCTCCTCCTG
>NC_091979.1:4817086-4845036 GCF_044704955.1 Pristiophorus japonicus
CACAGATTTACAACTTCGGTTGCAATGTTCTCGTTAAGCTGTGTGACCAGGCGGCGCTCCATGGGTCCCGTGCAGCCGATGAATCCAGCTTTTAATTATTAAAGGGGCCGTGCCGCCCATTAAAGGGGCCACGTGGGGACCCCCAAAAATGCCGGGGCACATCGCTCGGGCGGCGATATTCTTTGAGCATCACTCGCGGCGCGATGGGGCTGAGGGAACAGTTTGGACAAAGGATGATTTCAACCAACCTTTTGTCTTTATCCGCGAGGGTTAGAGGGGTTTACCTCAATGGGACTTTTGCCCCTTCATGGAGAGCCGCACCTGGGGCAGGGATAATCTATCTGGGCGCGCTCGTCCTCTTTGTAAACAAAGTTAGGATCCCGTTTAGCGCGGCTCGGGATTAAATCCACACTAGGCGCGCGTGTGGTTTTATTTCCCCAAAACATTTCCTGCTTTCCACATCCTCCTGGCCCATCCCTCCCTACCCCCTGGGGGGGAAGCAAATGTTGTTCTCATTTCCGAAAGAATGGCCAATGCTGTTCAGCAAGACCGCAGTCAGATACTTGCTGGGTTCCAGCTGGGAGTCTTGTTGCAACTGGCTGTGTGTGTGTGAGTGTGTGTGTTAAGATAGTTTATTTCGGGGAACTCCCATGCAGAACAGCTGCAAATATTTAGGTGACAGAACCTGGCCTGAATTGTGCAATGTTGTCGTGTCTCATTTGTGATCAGAGTGGCCTCCCTTCTTACCTTCCCAAACTTGGTTCAAATCCACGCCACACTCCAGAAACACTTGCATTTCTATAGCGCCTTTCACAACCACCAGACGTCCCAAAGCGCTTTACAGTCAATGAAGTACTTTTGGAGTGTAGTCACTGTTGTAATGTGAGAAACGCGGCAGTCAATTTGCGCACAGCAAGCTCCCACACACAGCAACGTGATAATGACCGGATAATCTGTTTTTTGTTATGTTGATTGAGGGATAAATATTGGCCCCAGGACACCTCCCCCTGCTCTTCTTCGAAATAGTGGCCGTGGGATCTTTTACATCCACCTGAGAGAGCAGACGGGGCCTCGGTTTAACGTCTCATCTGAAAGACGGCCCCTCCGACAGTGCGGCACTCCCTCAGCCCTGCACTGGGAGTGTCAGTCCCTGGAGTGGGACTTGAACCCACGACCTTCTGACTCAGAGGTGAGGGTGCCCCCTGAGCCACAGCTGACATTGTGCCTCCGGATAATTGGGTTCCTGTTGTAGTGAACACTTTCGGGCCACGGGGTGATCTCCAAAGGCCAGGAGTGTCGGAACATTTCACCTCAATGCTTCAAATCTCCACAATTCGTAGGATCAGGAGGAGGCCATTCCGCCCCTCGCGGCTATTCAGCCGTTCAATCCGATTATGGCTGATCTACACCTTGACTCCATTCACCCAGCACAGCAGCTCCCTATTGCTGGAGACCCTTGCCCAATAAAAATCTATCCATCGTCATCACAGGCAGTCCCTCGAAATCGACTTGCTTCTACTTCAAAAGTGAGTCCTCAGGTGGCTGAACAGTCCAATACGAGAGCCACAGTCCCTGTCACAGGTGGGACAGACAGTGGTTGAGGGAAGGGGAGGGTGGGACTGGTTTGCCGCACGCTCCTTCCGCTGCCTGCGCTTGGTTTCTGCATGCTCTCGGCGACGAGACTCGAGGTGCTCAGCGCCCTCCCGGATGCACTTCCTCCACTCAGGGCGGTCTTTGGCCAGGGACTCCCAGGTGTCGGTGGGGATGTTGCACTTTATCAGGGAGGCTTTGAGGGTGTCCCTGTAACGTTTCCTCTGCCCACCTGGGGCTCGTTTGCCGTGAAGGAGTTCCGAGTAGAGCGCTTGCTTTGGGAGTCTCGTGTCTGGCATGCGGACAATGTGGCCTGCCCAGCGGAGCTGGTCGAGTGTGGTTAGTGCTTCGATGCTGGGGATGTTGGCCTGGTCGAGGACGTCTGGCCGAGAATGCCTCAGTTTTGAAAGCTGCAATTGACCCCCAGCATCCAGAGTCCTTTAGGGAGGAAGAGTTTTCTAGATTCCTACTACCCTTTGTGTGGGTAAAGTGATTTCACTCCTTAATGACCGGGCTCTAATTTTAAATGTTCTGCGTCCTTGTCCTGGACTCCTTCCCACCCACTCCCGACCAGACACAGTGTTCCTGGATCTATCCCATCGGATGTTTTAACCATTTTAAATATCTCGATTAGGAGCTTGCTGTGCGCAAATTGGCTGTCATGTTTCCCACATTGCAACAGTGGCTCCACTCCAAAAAGTACTTCATTGGCTGCAAAGCGATTTGAGACGTCCGGTTGTTGGGAAAGGTGCTATATAAATGCAAGACTTTATTTCTTTAGATCACCCCTTAATCTTCTGAACTCGAGATTCTCTTTCCTTGCCCAGTGACGATGACCTCCATTTATCTAGCATGGACCAACAGGTCTCCGGGACGTCTCATCTCATACAATCACAGAAATTTACAGCACAGGAGGAGGCCATTCGGCCATCATGTCCGTGCCGGCCGACAAAGAGCTCCCCAGCCTAATCCCACTTTCCAGCTCTCGGTCCGTAGCCCTGTGGGTTACGGCACTTCAGGTGCACATCCAAGTACTGTTTAAATGTGGTGAGGGTTTCTGCCTCTACCACCCTTTCAGGCTGTGAGTTCCAGACCCTCACCACCCTCTGGGTGAAGAAATTTCCCCTCAAATCCCCTCTAAACCTCCCCCCAATTACTTTAAATCTATGCCCCCTGGTTATTGACCCCTCTGCTAAGGGAAATAGGTCCTTCCTATCCAAAACATGACAACCCACCCCCCACTTCCAAATGACCCGGCCCCCACTCTCCCTCCATCGAGCTTACAGTAACCCTTTGATGCTGTACGTTAGCGGTCTATGTTAAATATCTGCAAAATGAAAGAGAAGGACTTGCACACACACATTGCACAGCTAAGCTTAACAGACTTGATTATGAATCACATGCCTTTACAAATGCCCGTTGGTACATCCTTACGGCACGCCACCAATTGTAATGTAAATAGACGCTTCGTTACCCAATTGGATGATTCTTGGCCTTCAGTCAAAACCCTTCCCCCACCCCCACCAATTTCCAACAGCCTTCAAAGAAATTGGAAAAAATTTTCCTCATGTCTCGATGATGTTTTTTTGCTCAGCAGTGCTCTGGAGATTATTCTTCAATTCCTGGAGATTCCAGACCAATCCCAGCGGGTTAAGGATTTACGAATTGGCAGCCGGAGTCTGCCATTCGGCCCCTCGAGCCATTCAATGAGATCATGGCTGATCTTCGACTTCAACTCCACCATCCTGCCTGATCTCCATATCCCTTGATTCCCCTAGACTCCAAAAATCTTATCGACCTCTGTCTTGAATAAACTCGATAAAGCATTGACCATCCACAGTCCCCTGTAGGGTAGAGAATTCCAAAGATGCACAACCCTGAAGTGAAGAAATTTCTCCTCATCTCAGTCCCAAATGGCCGACCCCTTATCCTGAGACTGTGACCCCTGGTTCTAGACTCCCCAGTCAGGGGGGAGCAACCTCTCAGCATCTACTCCATGTCAATCCCTCTCAGGATCTTATATATTTCAATGAGATCACCTCTGATTCTTCTAAACTCCAGAGAGTTGGCAACCCAAGGTCCCCTCTGTCCCACCTCCTCCCACAACCTTCCCGCATTAGGGACGACTAGAACCCCGCTACGATCAGCGGTGGTGCTGTTGCGTTTATTTCTCCCTGCGCGGGAAACCTATCATTATCCAAAGCACTCTTCGAAACATATTTGGTAATGAGGGAGCTCGACAAGGTGGATGCAGAGAGGATATTTCCACTCATAGGGGAAACTAAAACTAGGGGACATAGTCTCAGAATAAGGGGCTGCCCATTTAAAACTGAGATGAGGAGGAATTTCTTCTCTCGGAGGGTTGTAAATCTGTGGAATTCTCTGCCCCAGAGAGCTGTGGAGGCTGGGTCATTGAATAAATTTAAGGCGGAGATAGAGAGATTTTTGAGCGATAAGGGAGTAAAGGGTTTTGGGGAGCGGGCGGGGAAGTGGAGCTGAGTCCATGATCAGATCAGCCATGATCTTATTAAATGGCGGAGCAGGCTCGAGAAACAAAAAAATTGATGAGGCTAAATTCGTAAATGTGAGAATTCAATATTTCACGTTCATGAAATATAATCTGGGTACTCCTATTCTTTTATTTCTGGTTATGTTGTACTCAAATCATTGTTTGTTAACAAACTAAAAGCTAATTTGTTGTTTTATGTAATGTAATGTATGGCCAACTCCTGCTCCTATTTCTTATGTTCTGTTTGCGAGCGGGGAGGCAGTGCTTGAACTGACGGGAGGTGCTGGGTGTTGACACGACAGGCACACATCACCCAGGACAAGAGTTGTGTAAAGCTGCTGGCTAGTTGGTCTTCAGCTCTGAGGTTTAATTAAATGTTCATCGATTCTTTTGCTTCCTTTCTCCCCCAACCTGGTACTTTGTATAAAACATGAACCAAAGATAATCTTATGTTGTACACTCTCTCGTTTTTTTTTTATTATGTTAGATAAATGGGTGTCGATGTTTGCTCTATTAGTCCTAGTTGTTGTATTGGTGAAATGGTTTCCATTGGGCTATGAGAAAGTGTGCACAGGTCTCCGTGACTGGATTCTGTTATTATTTGCATTGTGAGTGTTTGAAGTCCAACACATTTCAAGCCAGATTCTTGATGTCTGGACTTTCATTTCATGGTCTTGATTTTTCTTGTACCTCCCGTGTCCAATTCTGTTTGGAAGAGGAATTGCTATTGGCTGGAGTTGGAAGGTGTTGATGGGCAGCTTGTCCTTGGCCAATGTTGCACTCGGGGAGGGAATCGCTTGACTGCCAGTGTGAGCTCATAGTGTTCTACACACTTGTATATGTCCCATGTATCTGGTGTCTTTTACTGTTTTTGTACTTTTTTGTAGGGAAATTAAACGAGGCGCTGCCGATGATTTGTCGCGCTTTCAAACTTAATCCTGTGTGCCGTTTCTTTCCTGCTGTTTCGGACACTATTCCTGCCGTTCTTCTAGCACTTAGATCCTCCATCTTTACCCAAGGTCAAAGAAAGAATTTACATTTCTATAGCGCCTTTCACGACCTCAGGATGTACCAAAGTATTTCACAGTCATAACATAAGAAATAGGAGCAGGAGTCGGTCATCTGGCCCCTCGGCCCCTCGAGCCTGCTCCGCCATTTAATACGATCATGGCTGATCTGATCATGGACTCAGCTCCACTTCCCCGCCCGCTCCCCGTAACCCTTCACTCCCTTATCGTTCAAAAATCTGTCTATCTCCACCTTAAATATATTCAATGTCCCAGCCTCCACAGCTCTCTGGGGCAGAGAATTCCACAGATTTACAACCCTCTGAGAGAAGAAATTCCTCCTCATCTCAGTTTTAAATGGGCGGCCCCTTATTCTAAGACTATGTCCCCTAGTTCTAGTCTCCCCCATCAGTGGAAACATCCTCTCTGCATCCACCTTGTCGAGCCTCCTCATAATCATAAGTTTCAATAAGATCACCTCTCAATCTTCTGAACTCCAATGAGTAGAGGCCCAACCTACTCACCCTATCTTCATAAGTCAACCCCTTCATCTCCGGAATCAACCTAGTGAACCTTCTCTGAACAGCTTCCAAAGCAAGTATATTTACTGGGTACGGTAGCACAGTGGCGGCCCCAACCTGCGAGAGACCATCAGCGGCAGGTCGGGGCCGTATAAGGATTAGCGATCTGCGGCCACGGGTAGTTGGCGGCGTACCGCGGCAAGGTACAGCGCGAGCTTTTGCAGGAGAGTGACGGCAGCGAAGAGTGACCTCATCAAGATCCAGGTCGGTGATTGGAGCGTGGGCAGGTACAGCAGGGGCGGCGAGGTCGGGGCGAAGGAGCGGCGAGAGATTGTAGAGGGACGTGATCAGGGCCCAGGAGAGGCGAGGGCCCAGGGGCAGCACGGGCCCAGCCCACACTGCGATATGTGGGCGCACTAGGTCCGTGCAGCAGAGCTGGTCTCCAGTCGTCCTGGTTAACCCTTGTCACTGGACCAAGACCTCGCTCTGTCAAGCCCGTGTGGTGGCTGGTGTGCAACGGTCACCCCACGTTAAAACAATCCACCCACAGGCATCTTCCACCCTTCAGGATGTAGTTCGGGATCTGGAATATTAGGTCCTTCATTGGAACACCTGTCAACTCATCCCTTTTTTGGCGTGGGAGCAAGTCATCCTCGATACGAGGGATCGCCTATGATGATGATGGTTATGTTCCTGGACTAGTTATCCAGAGGCCTGACGAATGATCTGGAGACGAGAATTCAAATCTCACCACAGCAACTGGGGGAATTTAAATTCAGTTAATTAAAAAGAAAATCTGGGATAGGCAGCTCGGGATTGAAATTCGGCCCGCGGCTTTTGATTGGGTGACACCGGCTGAACGCTCATTTTAGCGGCAGGCGGTAGGTGCCGCCTCAAACTACAAATTCCCGTTTTACCGCCCAAAGATGAGAGCCGTGCTAAACATGGCGTTGTACACTCACCCTCGGGCGCCAATGGAGCGGGAGCCCAGGAGGCCGACCGAATTTCCCCACGATAGGTTGCCAGCATGCAAGTTTTAAAAAAAAATGTTTTTAAAGTTGCTGAAACTTTCTGTCACCCACACTTCCCCACTGGTGCCCTTAATACTCCGTCACCCACACTTCCCCACTGATGCCATTAATACTCCGTCACCCACACTTCCCCACTGGTGCTATTAATACTCCGTCACCCACACTTCCCCACTGGTGCCATTAATACTCTGTCACCCACACTTCCCCACTGGTGTCATTAATACTCCGTCACCCACACTTCCCCACTGGTGCCATTAATACTCTGTCACCCACACTTCCCACTGGTGCCATTAATACTCCGTCACCCACACTTCCCACTGGTGTCATTAATACTCCGTCATCCACACTTCCCCACTGGTGTCATTAATACTTTGTCACCCGCACTTCCCCACTGGTGCCATTAATATTCCGTCACCCACACTTCCCCACTGGTGCCATTAATACTCCGTCACCCACACTTCCCCACTGGTGCCATTAATATTCCGTCACCCACACTTCCCCACTGGTGCCATTAATACTCTGTCACCCACACTTCCCACTGGTGCCATTAATACCGAAATGCTAAAAAAAATAACATAAACTTACCTTGATCCCAGGAAGCTCCCGCCCCGGGATAGAAACATAGAAATTTACAGCGCAGGAGGAGGCCATTTCGACCCATCGTGTCCGCGCCGGCCGACAAAGAGCCACACGGCCCTCGGTCAGCAGCCCTGAAGGTTACATATAAACCTGATATCAGGTATTCAACTGTCATTGTAACCCATGTATAAGCTGACCGAAGTTGTACACCTTGAGAACACTGACCACAAGGGGCGAATTTGTGGGAGACACTCCTAACCTGGACTTTCCGGTATAAAAGGGGAAGCTCCACCCACCGTCTGCCTCTTGAGGTCTTGGTAGTAAAGGTAACTGGTCACAGACTGACCTTCTCTCAAGTATGGGCCTCGTGTGCATTTATACTGTATAGTAAGGACATATTACCTATGAACAATGACGGAAAGGTAAAGAGCACCCAGCCCAACCAGTCTGCCGTACACAACTTCGACACCCCTTATACTGAAACGTTCTACACTCCACCCTGATATGTCTCTCTGGTGGTTTACGCTCCCTTGTAGAGCGCCTGAGTTGGGGCTCCGGTTGTTGGGCGCTGGCCTGAGTGTCGGCTGTTTGCGGTGCCTCAGGCCTGTCCGGACTGCCCACAGTGACTGGGCTCTCCTCCACTTGGTTCCGGTGTTCGGTCACCTGTGGTGGAGTGAACTCTACATCGTGTTCTTCCTCTGCTTCTTCTATGGGGTTGCTGAACCTCCTTTTAGTTTGATCCACGTGTTTGCGGCAGATTTGTCCATTGGTAAGTTTAACTACCAGAATCCTATTTCCCTCTTTGGCAACCACAGTGCCTGCGAGCCATTTGGGCCCTGCAGCGTAGTTGAGGACAAAAACTGGGTCATTTACATCAATACATCGCGCCCTCACATTCCTGTCATGGTAGTGATATTGTGACTGGCGCCTGCTCTCGACAATTTCTTTCATGGTGGGATGTATAAGGGATAATCGGGTTTTGAGCGTCCTTTTCATTAGTAGCTCTGCGGGTGGAACCCCTGTGAACAAGTGTGGTCGGGATCTATAGGCCAACAGGAGGCGTGATAAGCGGGTTTGTAGGGAACCCCCCTTGGATTCTGAGCATCCCCTGTTTGATTATCTGCACTGCTCGTTCTGCCTGGCCGTTTGAGGCCGGCTTGAACGGTACCGTTCTGACATGGTTAATTCCATTGCCTGCCATGAAGTCCTGGAATTCAGTGCTTGTGAAGCACGGGCCATTGTCGCTGACCAAGACATCCGGTAGACCATGGGCGGCGAACATTGCCCGTAGACTTTCTACCGTGGCAGAGGATGTGCTTGAATTTAAAATGGCACACTCAATCCATTTGGAGTAGGCATCTATTAAACCAAAAACATTTTCCCATGAAAGGACCTGTGTAGTCCACTTGGATGCGTGACCATGGCTTGGCGGGCCAGGACCAGGGGCTAAGGTGGGCTTCCCTGGGTGCGTTGCCCAGCTGAGCACACGTGTTGCACCTGCGAACACAAAGTTCCAGGTCTGCGTCTATCCCTGGCCACCAAATGTGTGACCTGGCAATTGCCTTCATCGTAACAATGCCCGGGTGCTCATTGTGGAGTTCTCTGATGAACACCTCTCTGCCCATCTGGGGCATGACTACGCGGTTTCCCCACAGTAGGCCTGAATCTAGAGTTCATCCTTGCGCCTATGAAACGGTTTAAATTCCTCAGGGCATGCCCTGTACGTGGCTGCCCAGTCCCCATTCAGGACACATTTCTTAACTAAAGACAGTAGCGGGTCTTTATTTGTCCAGACTTTAATCTGACGGGCTGTCACAGGTGAGCCTTCGCTTTCGAAAGCTTCAACAGCCATGCCCATCTCAGCATCATGCTCAGTTGCCCCCTCAGTGGTGACTAGTGGGAACCTGCTGAGTGCATCGGCGCAGTTTTCAGTGCCCGGTCTGTGCCAAATTGTGTAGTCATAGGCGGCTAACGTAAGTGCCCACTTCTGTATGCGGGCCGATGCATTCACATTTATGGCCTTGTTGTCGGCCAAAAGGGACGTTAGGGGTTTGTGATCTGTCTTCAGCTCAAACTTCCTGCCAAACAGGTACTGGTGCATTTTCTTTATTGCATCTAGCGCCTCCTTTTCTACCATCCTGTAGCCCCTTTCTGCCTGGGACAGACTTCTGGAGGCATAAGTTATCGGCTGTAACTGACCCTTGGCATTGACATGCTGCAACACACACCCGACACCATAGGACGATGCATCGCACGTTAACACAAGTTTCTTACATGGGTCATATAGCGTTAACAGTTTGTTGGAGCATAACAAGTTGCGTGCTCTATCAAAAGCCCTTTCCTGGCTGACCCCCAGACCCAATCGCGACCTTTGCATAGGAGCACGTGTAGCGGCTCTAGCAGCGTGCTCAATTTTGGAAGAAAGTTACCAAAATAGTTCAGGAGCCCCAGGAACGAACGCAGCTCCGTCGTGTTACGGGGTCTGGGTGCTCTCTGGATCGCTTCCGTCTTGGATGCAGTAGGGCTGATCCCGTCTGCTGCTACCCTCATCCCCAGGAATTCTACCTCTGGAGCTAAGAAGACTCACTTCGTCTTTTTCAGTCGCAGACCTACCCGGTCCAGTCTGCGTAGCACCTTCTCCAGGTTGTGGAGATGTTCTTCAGTATCGCGACCAGTGATGAGGATGTCGTCCTGAAAAACCACCGTCCCTGGAATCGACTTGAGGAGGCTTTCCATATTTCGCTGAAAGATCGCGGCGGCCGAGCGAATCCCGAACGGACATCTGTTGTACTCAAACAACCCCTTGTGTGTCGTGATGGTGGTCAGCTTCTTCGACTCACTCGCCAGCTCCTGGGTCATGTAAGGTGAGGTCAGGTCCAATTTTGATAAACGTTTGCCACCGGATAGAGTCGCAAAGAGGTCCTCCGCTCTCGGTAGCGGGTACTGGTCTTGGAGTGACACCCGATTGATGGTGGCCTTGTAATCGCCACATATCCTGACCGACCCAACTGCCTTGAGCACCAGCACGATCGGCTCGCCCAGTCACTGAATTCGACTGGCGAGATGATGCCTTCCCTCAGCAGGCATTCTATCTATTCCCGCATCACGTACGGCACCCCTCTGGCCTTGTGGTGTACTGGCCTGGCGTCCGGGTTTATGTGAATCACTACCTTGGTCCCCATGAAAGTGCCGATGCCGGGTTGAAATTATGAGTCAAATTTGTCCAGGATCTGTGAGCATGATACTCGCTCCACAGAAGAAATTGCATTGACATCGCCCCATTTCCAGTTCATGACAGCAAGCCAACTCCTCCCCAGTAGTGCAGGACCGTCCCCTGGGACAATCCAGAGTGGCAACCTGTTCTCCGAATCTTTGTGGGTCACGACTACCATGGTGCTGCCTAGCACCGGAATGATCTCCTTTGTATATGTCCGTAGCTGTGCGTCAATTGGCAATAATTATGGCCTCCTGGCCTTGGACACCCACAACCTTTCGAACTGTTTGATACTCATCAGGGACTGGCTGGCCCCTGTGTCTAGCTCCATTAATACTGGGATGCCATTGAGGAGCACTTTCATCATTATCGGTGGCGTCCTGGTATATGAACTGTATGTGTGCTCCACATGAACTCGCTGAACTTCAGCTTCCAACGATTTCCCCCAATATTCATTTGGCCTCGTAGGGCTTACATCGGGCCCGTCCTCCTCGTACATCAACCTGGCTGCAGGCTTCCTGCACATACGCGCCAAGTGACTGCTGACATTGCAGTTTCTGTAGGTATATTGCTGATACCTGCAAGCTCTGGCTGGGTGTTTGCCTCCACACCTCCAGCATGAGCTGGAGGCCCCATTGTTGGAAACAAAAGGTCCATTACCAGTCGATCGTCTCTGACTGTCTATGTAACTGTCCTTAAGCGCACCAGTAACAGGTGTTGATGGCCCCATTGCTGGCCGTATTGTCCATTGCGATGGCATGAATCGCTGTTCAGCTAGCCATTGTCTCTGTTGAATTCCCCTTTGCGTTCGACTACATGCTAGGTCATGTCCGATTGCCCCTGTCTGCCTAGAGAACTGTGTGCCGCGTTAACAATGTTGACTCCCTGGTCGTTTGCCGCATTTGAGCCAAGATTTTTATCATACATCATTCTGGTCTCTTCCTCCCCTGAGATAAATGTCTGGGCTATCAGAGCCGTCGCTTCCAAGGTCAAGTCTTTGGTCTCAATCAGTTTCATGAAAACCCCAGCGTGCCCGATGCCCTCAATAAAAAAGTCTCGCAGCATCTCCGCTCTGCATGCATCTGGGAACTTACATAGGCTCGCCAGTCGCCGGAGGTCTGCCACGAAGTCTGGAATGCTTTGCCCTTCTCGCCGCCGGTGCATGTAAAACCGGTGTCTCGCCATGTGCATGCTGCTCGCCGGTTTAAAGTGTTCCCCGATCAACTTACTGAGCTCTTCAAAACTCTTGTCCGCCGGCTTCTCTGGCGCTGGGAGGTCCTTCATCAGGGAGTACGTCCTGATCCACAAACCGTCAGGGGATGAGCCCTGCATTTGTCGTTTGGCTAGGATAGATTGGCGAATGATATTTAAGGGGTTGACTGTGGATGGGCAATGGCAGACATTTAGAGATCGCATGGATGAACTACAACAATTGTACATTCCTGTCTGGTGTAAAAATAAAAAAGGGAAGGTGGCTCAACCGTGGCTATCAAAGGAAATCAGGAATAGTATTAAAGCCAAGGAAGTGGCAAACAAATTGGCCAGAAATAGCAGCGAACCCGGGGACTGGGAGAAATTTCGAACTCAGCAGAGGAGAACAAAGGGTTTCATTAGGGCAGGGAAAATAGAGTACGAGAGGAAGCTTGCAGGGAACATTAAGACGGACTGCAAAAGTTTCTATAGATATGTAAAGAGAAAAAGGTTAGTAAAGACAAACGTAGGTCCCCTGCAGTCAGATTCAGGGGAAGTCATAATGGGGAACAAAGAAATGGCAGACCAATTGAACAAGTACTTTGGTTCGGTATTCACTAAGGAGGACACAAACAACCTTCCGGATATAAAAGGGGTCAGTGGGTCTAGTAAGAAGGAGGAACTGAGGGAAATCCTTATTAGTCGGGAAATTGTGTTGAAAATTGATGGGATTGAAGGCCGATAAATCCCCAGGGACTGACTGCATCCCAGAGTACTTAAGGAGGTGGCCTTGGAAATAGCGGATGCATTGACAGTCATTTTCCAACATTCCATTGATTCTGGATCAGTTCCTATGGAGTGGAGGGTAGCCAATGTAACCCCACTTTTTAAAAAAGGAGGGAGAGAGAAAACAGGGAATTATAGACCGGTCAGCCGGGTAGTGGGTAAAATGATGGAATCAATTATTAAGGATGTCATAGCAGCGCATTTGGAAAGAGGTGACATGATAGGTCCAAGTCAGCATGGATTTGTGAAAGGGAAATCATGCTTGACAAATCTTCTGGAATTTTTTGAGGATGTTTCCAGTAGAGTGGACAAGGGAGAACCAGTTGATGTGGTGTATTTGGACTTTCAGAAGGCTTTCGACAAGGTCCCACACAAGAGATTAATGTGCAAAGTTAAAGCACATGGGATTGGGGGTAGTGTGCTGACGTGGATTGAGAACTGGTTGTCAGACAGGAAGCAAAGAGTAGGAGTAAATGGGTACTTTTCAGAATGGCAGGCAGTGACTAGTGGAGTACCGCAGGGTTCTGTGCTGGGGCCCCAGCTGTTTACATTGTACATTAATGATTTAGACGAGGGGATTAAATGTAATATCTCCAAAGTTGCGGATGACACTAAGTTGCGTGGCAGTGTGAGCTGCGAGGAGGATGCTATGAGGCTGCAGAGTGACTTGGATAGGTTAGGTGAGTGGGCAAATGCATGGCAGATGAAGTATAATGTGGATAAATGTGAGGTTATCCATTTTGGTGGTAAAAACAGAGAGACAGACTATTATCTGAATGGTGACAGATTAGGAAAAGGGGAGGTGCAACGAGACCTGGGTGACATGGTGCATCAGTCATTGAAGGTTGGCATGCAGGTACAGCAGGCGGTTAAGAAAGCAAATGGCATGTTGGCCTTCATAGCAAGGGGATTTGAGTACAGGGGCAGGGAGGTGTTGCTACAGTTGTACAGGGCCTTGGTGAGGCCACACCTGGAGTATTGTGTACAGTTTTGGTCTCCTAACCTGAGGAAGGACATTCTTGCTATTGAGGGAGTGCAGCAAAGTTTCACCAGACTGATTCCCGGAATGGCGGGACTGACATATCAAGAAAGACTGGATCAACTGGACTTGTATTCACTGGAGTTCAGAAGAATGAGAGGGGATCTCATAGAAACGTTTAAAATTCTGATGGGTTTGGACAGGTTAGATGCAGGAAGAATGTTCCCAATGTTGGGGAAGTCCAGAACCAGGGGACACAGTCTAAGGATAAGGGGTAAGCCATTTAGGACCGAGATGAGGAGAAACTTCTTCACCCAGTGGTGAACCTGTGGAATTCTCTACCACAGAAAGTTGTTGAGGCCAATTCACTAAATATATTCAAAAAGGAGTTAGATGAAGTCCTTACAACTAGGAGGATCAAGGGGTATGGCGAGAAAACAGGAATGGGGTACTGAAGTTGCATGTTCAGCCATGAACTCATTGAATGGCGGTGCAAGCTCGAAGGGCCGAATGGCCTACTCCTGCACCTATTTTCTATGTTTCTATGTCTATGAACCCTGTCCCAACCATTCCTTAGTGACAAAATTTTGCTGTAGTCTCTTAATAAAGTCGTCCCAATCATCACCAACACAGTACCTCTCTTCTGTGCTGCTCGTGGCCATGCTCGCGTGGTTTAAATCCCAGTTTCTCGTCGCCAATGATATGTCCTTACTATACAGTATAAATGCACATGAGGGCCACACTTTAGAGAAGGTCACTCTGTGACCAGTTACCTTTATTGCCAAGACCTCAAATGATGAAGGTGGGTGGAGTTCCCCTTTTATACCTGAAAGTCCAGGTTAGGAGTGTCTCCCACAAGTTCACCATCTTGTGGTCAATGTTCTCAAGGTGTACAACTTAGGTCAGCTTATACATGGGTTACAATGATAGTCGAATACATGACACACCCCAACGGAGCCATGTGATCTCCTGGGAGAGGCAAAAACCAGATAAAAACACAGGCCATTTGGGGGAAAAATCTGGGAAAATTCCTCTCCGACCCATCCAGGTGATTGAACCTAGTCCAGGAGATCACCCTGGCCGTATTCGATTCCCTGCAGTACTTACCATTTTATCTGCACCGGCCAACAAGAGGTTATCCAGTCTAATCCCAATTACCAGCTCTGGGTCCGTAACTCTGCAGGTTACGGCATTTTAAATGCCCATCCAAGCACCTTTTAAATGTGTTGATGGTTTCTGCATCCACCACACTTCCAGGCAGTGAGTTCCAGACTCCCACGATGTCCTATCACCTTTGCCGGTAAGGCCACCATGCTCACCGAATTTTGGAGTCGTGGTGCCAAGGGGACGTTGCACGCTCGATGACATCACCACGTAGGTGGCGGCAGAACGCGCAGTGTTACGTCTTGGAACCATCCCCACCCCACAACTAAATTTACCGTGAGCCCCGGAACCCGGCCGCCGCTGAAGGTTAAGTCCTTCACAGCCCATTACCTGCCCCCCTCTCCGGTGGCAACTGGCGGCGTTAAAAAATCGAATTTCGACTCCATAGTGTCAGTAATGGTGATCATGAAACTAGCGGATTGTTGTAAAAACCCATCTGGTTCACTAATGTCCTTTAAGGAAGGAAATCTGCCGCCCTTACCTGGTCTGGCCGATATGTGACTCCAGACCCACAGCAACGTGATTAACTCTTAACTGCCCTCTGAAATGGCCCAGCGAGACACTCAGCTGTATAAGGCGACTCACCACCACCTTCTCGAGGTGATTAGAGACGGGCAATAAATGCCAGCCTGGCCAGCGACGTCCACATCCCACGAGCGAATAATTTTTTTTAAAGTGCACTTTGAAGTGTAGTCACTCTTGTAACTAAACTTACAACTGTATAGGGTACTGGTGAGGCCACACCTGGAGTACTGCGTGCAGTTTTGGTCTCTGTATTTAAGGAAGGATATGCTTGCAGTGGAGGCAGTTCATAAAAACATAGAAAATAGGTGCAGGAGTAGGCCATTCGGCCCTTCGAGCCTGCACCGCCATTCAATAAGATCATGACTGATCATTCCCTCAGTACCCATTTCCTGCTTTCTCTCCATACCCCTTGATCCCTTTCGCCGTAAGGGCCATATCTAACTCCCTCTTGAATATATCCAATGCACTGGCATCAACAACTCTCTGTGGTAGAGAATTCCACAGGTTAACAATTCTCTGAGTGAAGAAGTTTCTCCTCATCTCGGTCCTAAATGGCTCACCCCTTATCCTTAGACTGTGACCCCTGGTTCTGGATTTCCCCAACCTCGGGGTCATTCTTCCTGCATCTAACCTGTCCAATCCCGTCAGAATTTTATATGTTTCTATGAGATCCCCTCTCATTCTTCTAAATTCCAGTGAATATAAGCCCAGTCGATCCAGTCTTTCTTCATATCCTGCCATCCTGGGAATCAGACTGGTGAACCTTCGCTGCACTCCCTCAATAACAAGAACATCCTTCCTCAGATTAGGAGACCAAAACTGAACACAATATTCAAGGTGTAGCCTCACCAAGGCCCTGTACAACTGCAGTAAGATCTCCCTGCTCCTATACTCAAATCCTCTCGCTATGAAGGCCAACATGCCATTTGCCTTCTTCACCGCCTGCTGTACCTGCATGCCAACTTTCAATGACTGATATACCATGACACTCAAGTCTTGTTGCACCTGCCCTTTTCCTAATCTGTCACCATTCAGATAATATTCTGCCTTCCTCTTTTTGCCACCAAAGTGGATAACCTCACATTTATCTATATATCTGCCATGCATTTGCCCACTCACCTAACCTGTCCAAGTCAACCTGCAGCCTCTTAGCATCCTCCTCACAGCTCACACTGCCACCCAGCTTATTGTCATCTGCAAACTTGGAGATATTACACTCAATTCCTTCATCTAAATCATTAATGTATATTGTAAATAGCTGGGGTCCCAGCACTGAACCTTGTGGTACCCCACTAGTCACTGCCTGCCATTCTGAAAAGGACCTGTTTATCCCGACTCTCTGCTTCCTGTCTTTCAACCAGTTCTCTATCCATGTCAATACATTACCCCCAATACCATGTGCTTTAATTCTGCACACCAATCTCTTGTGTGGAACCTTGTCAAAAGTCTTTTGAAAGTCCAAATACACCAAATCCACTGGTTCTCCCTTGTCCACTCTACTAGTTTCATTCTCAAAAAACTCGAGAAGATTTATCAAGCGTGATTTACCCTTCATAAATCCATGCTGACTTGGACCGATCCTGTCACTGCTTTCCAAATATGCTGCTATTTCATCTTTAATAATTGATTCCAACATTTTCCCCACTACCGATCTCAGACTAACTGATCTATAATTCCCTGTTTTCTCTCCCTCCTTTTTTAAAAAGTGGTGTTACATTAGCTACCCTCCAGTCCATAGGAACTGACCCAGAGTCTATAGACTGTTGGAAAATGACCAACAATGCATCCACTATTTCTAGGGCCACCTCCTTAAGTACTCTGGGATGCAGACTATCAGGCCCTGGAGATTTATCAACCTCCAATCCCATCAATTTCCCGAACACAATTTCCCGCCTAATAAGGATTTCTTTCAGTTCCTCCTTCTCACTAGACCCTCGGTCCCCTAGTATTTCCGGAAGGTTATTTGTGTCTTCCTTAGTGAAGACAGAATCAAAGTATTTGTTCAATTGGTCTGCCATTTCTTTGTTCCCCATTATAAATTCACCTGATTCTGACTGCAAGGGACCTACATTTGTCTTCACTAATCCTTTTCTCTTCACATATCTATAGAAGCTTTTGCAGTCAGTTTGTATGTTCCCTGCAAGCTTACTCTCATACTCTATTTTCCCCCTCCTAATGAAACTCTTTGTCCTCCTCTGCTGAATTCTAAATTTTTCCCAGTCCTCAGGTTTGCTGCTTTTTCTGGCCAATTTATATGCCTCTTCCTTGGATTTAACAATATCCCTAATTTCCCTTGTTAGCCACGGTTGAGCCACCTTCCCCGTTTTATTTTTACACCAGACAGAGATGTACAATTGTTGAAGTTCATCCATGTGATCTTTAAATGTTTGCCATTGCCTATCCACCGTCAACCCTTTAAGTATCACTTGCCCGTCTATTCTAACCAATTCATGTCTCATACCATCGAAGTTACCTTTCCTTAAGTTCAGGACCCTAGTCTCTGAATTAACTGTGTCACTCTCCATTTTAGTGAAGAATTCGACCATATTATGGTCACTCTTCCCCAAGGGGTCTCGCACAACAAGATTGCTAATTAGTCCTCTCTCATTAGGTTTACTGGATTGATTCTGGAGATGAGGGTTTTTGATTTATGAGGAAAGGTTGAGTAGGTTGGGCCAATACTCATTGGAGTTCAGAAGAATGAGAGGTGATCTTATTGAAACTTATAAGATAATGAGGGGGCTCGACAAGGTGGATGCAGGGAGGATATTTCCACTCATAGGGGAAACTAAAACTAAGGGACATAGTCTCAGAATAAGGGGCCGCCCATTTAAAACTGAGATGAGGAGGAATTTCTTCTCTCAGAGGATCGTGAATCTGTGGAATTCTCTGCCCCAGAGAGCTGTGGAGGCTGGGACATTGAATAAATTTAAGGTGGAGATAGACAGATTTTTGAGCGATAAGGGAGTAAAGGGTTATGGGGAGCGGGCAGGGAAGTGGAGCTGAGTTCATGAACAGATCAGCCATGATCTTATTGAATGGCGGAGCAGGCTCGAGGGGCCCTATGGCAGACTCCTGCTCCTATTTCTTATGTTCTTATGTAACGTAGGAATGTAATTTTGTACTGCAACCAGACGATACTCGAATGTTCTCGATTCCATCCCACAACATGCCACCCGCCACCAACTCAGTGAAACCCCAACGTTGCACAAGGCAGGCAAGGCCATAAAACAGCTTAAGAACATCAAGGCTACGGGAGCAGATGGAATCCCTGCTGAGGCACTAAAGTATGGTGGAGAGACGCTGTTGGCGCGGATACATGACCTCATCTCTCTCATCTGGAGGGAGGAGAGCATGCCGGGGGATCTCAGAGATGCAGTGATTGTGACCATTTTTAAAAAGGGGACAAGTCCGACTGCGGCAACTACACAGGAATCTCCCTGCTATCAGCCACTGGGAAAGTTGTCGTTAGAGTTCTCCTCAACCGCCTTCTCCCTGTGGCCGAGGAGCTCCTCCCGGAGTCACAATGCGGATTTCGTCCCCTACTTGGCACAACGGACATGATCTTTGCAGCGCGACAGTTGCAGGAAAAATGCAGGGAACAGCACTAGCCCTTATACATGGCCTTTGACCTTACAAAGGCCTTTGACACTGTCAACCGTGAGGGTCTATGGAGCGTCCTCCTCCGTTCCGAATGCCCCCAAAATTTGTCACCATCCTCCGCCTGCTCCACGACGACATACAGGCCGTGATCCTTACCAATGGATCCATTACAGACCCAATCCACGTCCGGATCGGGGTCAAACAGGGCTGCGTCATCGCTCCAACCCTCCTCTCAATCTTCCTCGCCGCCATGCTCCACCTCACAGTCAACAAGCTCCCCGCTGGAGTGGAACTAAACTACAGAACCAGTGGGAAGCTGTTCAACCTTCGCCGCCTCCAGGCCAGGTCCAAGACCATCCCAACCTCTGTCGTTGAGCTACAGTAGGCGAACGACGCCTGCGTCTGTGCACATTCAGAGGCTGAAATCCAGGATATAGTCAATGTATTCACTGAGGCATATGAAAGCATGGGCCTTACGCTTAACATCCGTAAGACAAAGGTCCTCCACCAGCCTGTCACCGCTGCACAGCACTGCCCCCCAGTCATCAAGATCCACGGCACGGCCCTGGACAACGTGGACCATTTCCCATATCTCGGGAGCCTCTTATCAACAAAGGCAGAGATTGATGCGGAGATTCAGCATCGCCTCCAGTGCGCCAGTGCAGCCTTCGGCCATCTGAGGAAAAGAGTGTTTGAAGACCAGGCCCTCAAATCTACCACCAAGCTCATGGTCTACAGGGCTGTAGTAATACCCGCCCTCCTGTATGGATCTGAGGCATGGACCATGTACAGAAGGCACCTCAAATCGTTGCAGATATATCACCAACGATGTCTCCGCAAGATCCTGCAAATCTCCTGGGAGGACAGACGCACCAATATCAGTGTCCTCGACCAGGCTAACATCCCCAGTATTGAAGCACTGACCACACTCGATCAGCTTCGCTGGGCAGGCCACACAGTACGCATGCCAGACACGAGACTCCCTACGCAAATGCTTTATGCGGAGCTCCTTCATGGTAAACGAGCCAAAGGAGGACAGTGGAAACGTTATAAGGACACCCTCAAAGCCTCCCTGGTAAAGTGCGACATCACCACTGACACCTGGGAGACCCTGGCCGCAGACCACCCGAGGTGGAGAAAGTCCATCCGGGAGGGCTCTGAGCTCTTCGAATCTCAATGCAAACAGCGTGAAGAGGTCAGGCGCAGGCAGCGGAAGGAGCGCGCGGCAAACAAGCCCCACCCACCCCTTCCCCCGACGAATGTCTGTCCCACCTGTAACAGGGTCTGTGGCTCTCGTATCGGACTGTTCAACCACCAGAGAACTCACTTTGGGAGTGGAAGCAAGTCTTCCTCGATTCCGAGGGACTGCCTATGACTGAGAGGATATTGAGGATTATAGAGATGTTCATGGTAACATAGAATGATACAGCACAGAAGCAGACCATTCGGCCCATCGTGCCTGTGCCAGCTCTGTGGAAGAGCGATCCAATTAGTCGCACTCCCCCCCTCTCTCCCCACTCACATGCAAATGTTCTCCCTCTGCTAAACACATGACATCAAACATGACACCAGGTGGATCTGACCATCCCACACCAGAAGAAGTTCAGGAAGCAGCCATTATACTTCCACTCCAAAACTAAAAACCTCAGTTGAAAGAGCTAACTTCTTAGAGAAAGTTTAAATATATTAAAGGAACTGTAAATATTTAACCATTCAGGCGCTCTCTGAAATTTAGACTAAGTTATAAAGACACAGATGCCATCAAGCCCTGGACCCCTGAGCATAAAGCAGCATATAGATAAAGAAAGACCTGCATTTCTATAGCGCCTTTCACAACCACAGGATGTCCCAATGAAGTACGTTTGAAGTATAGTCGCTGTTGTAATATGGGAAACGCGGCAGCCAATTTGTGCACAGCAAGCTCCCACACACAGCAATGTGATAATGACCAGATAATCTGTTTTAGTGATGTTGATTGAGGGAAAAGTAATTGGCCTCGACACCAACTCCCCTGTTCTTCTTCAAAATAGTGGCCATGGGATCTTTTGCATCCACCTTAGAGGGCAGACGGGGCCTCGGTTTAACGTCTCATCCAAAAGACGGCACCTCCCACAGTGCAGCCCCAGCCTAGATTTTTGTGCTCAAGTCCCTGGAGTGGGAGTTGAACACAAAACCTTCTGATCCCGAGGCGAGAGTGCTGCCCACTGAACCACAGCTGGCACTATAAGGCCAATAAGTCAGTGTATGGGAGACTTGGCTTTGTAAATGAGGACATTGAATACAAAAACAAGGAATTCATGCTCAACCTTTACAAATCACTGGTCTGGCTAGAGTACTGTGTCCAATTCTGGGCACCATACTTTAGGAAGGATGTGAAGGCCTTGGAGAGCGTGCTGGGGATGTTTACCAGGGTGATACCCGGGATGAGGGATTTCTGTGGAGGGATTGGAGAAGCTTGGGTTGTTCGTCAGAGCAGAGAAGGTTAAGGGGATACCTAATCAAAGTATTCAAAACTATGAGGGGTTTGATGGAGCAAGCAGGGAGAAACTGCTTTCTCTGGCAGGTGGGTCAGTAACCAGAGGGCACAGATATTAAAATAATTGCCAAAGGAATTAGAGGGAGGATGAGAAATGTCTTCACACAGAGGACTGTTAAGATCTGGAACGTACAACCTGAAAGGGCGGTGGAATCAGATCCCAGAGGAACTTTCAAAAGGCAATTGGACATGCCCTTCAAGAGGACTGATTTGCAGGGTTATGGTGTATAGTGGAGTACTTAAAATAAACACTCAATACCAGGTCTGGGTTCGAAGAGTCAAGTAGTCTTTATTTGTACCGAGGAGACCGCCTGCTTTATGTCTATAGCCAGGCTTCTCCAATGATACAAAGTTCCAAGCAATTTTTTACACTTAATGATGCACATCAGCCTTGTAAATGGTCCCCCTCTGCCATTTAATTAGCCCAATGCCCGCGTGCACAGTTGCTGACTGAATAATTCCCTTTCATGTCACACAATCATTGGCCTATGTCTCATACCACATGGAGTTTCTCCAACATGTTACTTCTGACCACGTGCTCTATTTCACTGCCTCTCTGGGCCTCCTATGGTTCAACAGGTTGGCTATTTGTAATTGTCCTCAAGTTACACAGCTTGCAACAGTTAATCATTCTGACATTCATTCTTAGCGTTATGTCTTCTGCCTGTTAAGCAATTTAGAAAGGTGACCACTACAAAAGCCTATTTAGCTCTTTTTAATCCTGAGACCCATTCTTAACCCTTTAATTATAGCAGAGCTCAAAAGCCCCACTTCAGTCCCCACTTTTGGTACTTGGCTACCCAGCCCAAGATTACCAACCTAATTCTACTTCATCCTGTGTTCCCTGCTCCGTTCTGTGGTGATCAGCCACGCGCTTTGGGGGACTCGGGACATGACCTATGTCTCAAAGTATTTCAGCCACTCGGCTAACAACTTTCGCTGTTCCATAATTAAAGCTTTTGTTTTCCTTCTCCGTTGCCTCTTTTTGTATGCCATGCATAACCCAATTCCCCATCCGACAGCTCGCCCTAACTATGATCACCAATACGTGAGAGGCTATACAAATCCACGGAGGGATATTCACATTCATTCCCCAATTCCATACATGTTCCCACCCTTGAGTGTCCTTCAAGGTTTCCTCAATGTCCTTCGAATGCTGTATGGTATCTTCCAAAATCTCATGATAATGGCCCAGAAATCCCGGTTTCTCCTTCCCACGGGCGTTCGACTGGATTCTGGAAAAAAGAAGCACACCTACCTGTAGCTGCTGCAGCCACGCGAGATCCCGCTCCGGAGGCCGGCCCTTACTGTGCATCGCAGCACGTGCACATCAGGACGTGTGCAGGCCTGGAGCTGGAGTCACATGGCACTGGGCAGCCAATCAGGTATAGTATGTTCTCATTCATAGTAATCGGAGTTTCGTAAGTCCCAAACTCCTATTACTATGAATGAGAAAAACACCCAAACACAACATAAAACATTAAAAAACACCTCACATAAATACATTATAGAAATTAAAGTTGATAAGAATGTTCTTGAAAAAAATATATATTTGCTGATTTTTTTTTTTAAAGTTTTAATTATGGTTTAAAATAAAATTATCTGAGTGGGCAGGGTTTTTAACAAAAATTTTAAATGTTATTTTAATATGTTTTTGATATGTTTTTAAACTCTTACGCTGGTAAAAGTACACTATGTACCAGCCTTTACCAGGCGCAAGAGCTTTAAGGACATTGGCAGGGCAAGAGATGGACAGAAAGCGCAATCTCTGCTGTGGGAGTGTCCGCGCTCCCGAGATGTGTGAGATCTGTCAGGCCAGAAACTTGACAGATCGGAAAAGCCGTTTTTTAGTGCATGCGCATTGCGCGCCGAAAACTGGCTTTTGCTATGCCTCCCCAGGTCCGTACACACTCCGTACACACTCTGTACACACTCCGTACACACCCCGTACACACTCTGTACACACTCCGTAAACATGCTGTACGCACCCCGTACTCACTCCGTACGCACTCTGTACACACCCCGTACACACGCCGTACACACTCTGTACACACTCCGTAAACATGCTGTACGCACCCCGTACTCACTCCGTACACACCCCGTACACACTCTGTACACACCCCGTACACACTCTGTACACACCCCGTACACACACCGTACACACTCTGTACACACTCCGTAAACATGCTGTACGCACCCCGTACTCACTCCGTACACACTCCGTACACACCCCGTACTCACTCCGTACACACCCCGTACACACTCTGTACACACACCGTACACACTCTGTACACACTCCGTAAACATGCTGTACGCACCCCGTACTCACCCCGTACTCACTCCGTACGGACCCAGGGAGGCCGCGATTTCTGGGCCAATGACTAATGCTTTTCTCAGTGTCCTTTTTCAATTGCATCAAAAGTTCTTCGAGACGGGGAATATCTTGCCAACTTGGTATCTCATATTGTTCCATTCCATCATCCCATCTCGGGTTGTTTAAAGTGATGTTCTCGATGCATTCCTCTCTTCGTGGGAATAGGTATCGCTGGCCTATTTTGACCATAGCTTTAGGCGTAAAACAGAAATTAGGTTGTGGGATCGCACATTCAGCACTACCATATTCATATTGAGTTTATTTGGTGGATGCGCAGTATGGGCTGCCACCTCAGTCCCTCCCTGACGAAGGGGACTAATCTCCAACGTTTGAGTGAACCCGCACGCTATACATTGCCCTCCTTCCATGGGGTGTGTGCACACTATCACATCCAAATATTGCGTGCAATCATCGGTATGCACCCCTTGAAATGTGCCACTGAGTTTTACTGCATATCGTGGAACTACCCGGGATTGGCCTTGTATTTTGATCAATTCCAATTTTCTGGGAATACAATTAATCGGGGACAAGAACACTTGTGTTGTCTTATGAACATCACCAAGCGTAATGCCATCCTTAGTCCATTTGGATAACTGCTCATTACTTATCCAATCGGGTATTTTCCCCTACTTCATCTGGTTTACACTGTATCGGATGTTTCCTCGTAACCATGTGCCGTACATTGCACATACAAGTTCTTTCTGTATTTCTTGGGTTAGATCAGTTAGTCACACACTTATCTTATTGATAGTTTGGGTATGAGGCTCTCGGATTTCCTTGACTTGCAGCATTTGTCTGGCGACCTCGTCCCCGGTTTCTGACAACTGTGAAGTCCGATTGTTTCCCTTTAGTAAAAGGGTTCACAATCGTCGGGTTAAGTTTTGAACTTCTTGGTCTATACTGGCTATGTCAAATGTGTTAACAGCTGACACCCTCGCCGCATACCGATAGTGTGTGTCTGTTGTTGTTAGATAATAGATAACATGATAACCACACATCGTCACGTGGTTCATTGCCGGACTATCTCGATCATATGTACCGTAAGTATCAGCTCAGCGTCTAGCTGTTGTGACCCTCTGTTCCCCATTTCACTAAATGCCCTTTGTACTTGATCCTCAATTGGCCCAATTTAACTATCCAACTTCATTATATCTTCCCTTTGGCAGTTACATTCTTAACTCCTTTCTCACAGTGATATCCACTTGCCTATGCAAATAAATACTTAATGAAACCCGTGCCCCAAGTCTCACAGTTTGGACTGGGGTAATACAAACATTTCAATCACGATGGGACATAGAAACATAGCAACATAGAAAATAGGTGCAGGAGTAGGCCATTCGGCCCTTCGAGCCTGCACCACCATTCAATGAGTTCATGGCTGATCATTCCCTCAGTACCCCTTTTCTGCTTTCTCTCCATACCCCTTGATCCCTTTAGCCGTAAGGTCCATATCTAACTCCCTCTTGAATATATCCAATGAACTGGCATCAACAACTCTCTGCGGTAGGGAATTCCACAGGTTAACAACTCTCTGAGTGAAGATGTTTCTCCTCATCCCAGTTCTAAATAACCTACCCCTTATTCCAAGACTGTGTCCCCTGGTTCTAGACTTCCCCAACATCGGGAACATTCTACCCGCATCTAACCTGTCCCGTCCCATCAGAATCTTATACGTTTCTATGAGATCCCCTCTCATCCTTCTAAACTCCAGTGTATAAAGGCCCAGTTGATCCAGTCTCTCCTCATATGTCAGTCCAGCCATCCGGGAATCAATTTGGTGAACCTTCGCTGCACTCCCTCAATAGCAAGAATGTCCTTCCTCAGATTAGGAGACCAAAACTGAACACAATATTCCAAGGCCCTGTACAACTGCAGTAAGACCTCCCTGCTCCGATACTCAAATCCCCTAAATATGAAGGCCAACATACCATTTGCCTTCTTCACCGCTTGCTGTACCTGCATGCCAACTTTCAAAGACTGATGAACCATGAAACCCAGGTCTCATTGCACCTCCCCTTTTCCTAATCTGCCGTCATTCAAATAATATTCTGCCTTCATGTTTTTGCCCCCTTACATTTATCCACATTATACTGCATCTGCCATGCATTTGCCCACTCACCTAACCTGTCCAAGCCACCCTGCAGCCTTTTAGCGTCCCCCTCACAGCTCACACCGCCACCCAGTTTAGTGTCATCTGCAAACTTGGAGATATTACACTCAATTCCTTCATCTAAATCATTGATGTATATTGTAAATAGCTGGGGTCCCAGCACTGAGCCCTGCAGCACCCCACTAGTCACTGCCTGCCATTCTGAAAAGGACCCGTTTATCCCGACTCTCTGCTTCCTGTCTGTCAACCAGTTCTCTATCCACGTCAGTACATTACACCCAATACCATGTGCTTTAATTTTGCACACCAATCTCTTATGTGGGACCTTGTAAAAAGCCTTTTAAAAGTCCAAATAACCACATCCACTGGTTCTCCCTTGTCCACTCTACCAGTTACATCCTCAAAAAATTCTAGAAGATTTGTCAAGCATGATTTCCCTTTCATAAATCCATGCTGACTTGGACCGATCCTGTCACTGCTTTCCAAATGCGTTGCTATTTCATCTTTAATAATTGATTCCAACATTTTCCCCACTACTGATGTCAGGCTAACCGGTCTATAATTCCCCGTTTTCTCTCTCCCTCCTTTTTTAAACAGTGGTGTTACATTAGCTACCCTCCAGTCCATGGGAACCGATCCAGAGTCGATAAACTGTTGGAAAATGATCACCAATGCATCACTATTTCTAGGGCCACTTCCTTAAGTACTCCAGGATGCAGACTATTAGGCCCCAGGGATTTATCGGCCTTCAATCCCATCAATTTCCCTAACACAATTTCCCGCCTAATAAGGATATCCTTCAGTTCCTCCTTCTCACTAGACCCTCGGTCCCCTAGTATTTCCGGAAAGTTATTTGTGTCTTCCTTCGTGAAAACAGAACCAAAGTATTTCTTTAACAGGTCTGCCATTTCTTTGTTCCCCATTATAAATTCACTTGATTCTGACTGCAAGGGACCTACGTTTGTCTTCACTAATCTTTTTCTCTTCACATATCTATTGAAGCTTTTGCAGTCAGTTTTTATGTTCCTGGCAAGCTTCCTCTCATACTCTATTTTCCCCCTCTTAATTAAACCCTTTGTACTCCTCTGAATTCTAAATTTCTCCCAGTCCTCAGGTTTGTTGCTTTTTCTGGCCAATTTATATGCCTCTTCCTTGGTTTTAACACCATCCTTAATTTCCCTTGTTAGCCACGGTTGAGCCACCTTCCCCGTTTTATTTTTACTCCAGACAGGGATGTACAATTGTTGAAGTTCATCCATGTGATCTTTAAATGTTTGCCATTGCCTATCCACCGTCAACTCTTTAAGTATCATTTGCCAGTCTATCCTAGGCAATTCATGTCTCATACCGTCAAAGTTACCTTTCCCCAAATTCAGGATCCTCGGGCCCAAGTTTCCACAAGTAAAAAAACGGGCGCCCCTCTGAGCTGGGCGCCTGTTTTTCGCGCCTAAAACGGCGCCTAAAAAAATCCTCGGTATTCTCCACCTACTTACAGATCCTCTGGCCCTCGGCGCAGCACGAGCTGTGGGGGGGCGGAGCCAGGTCCCTGCGCTGAAAACAGTGCCGGGACCTCTGCACATGCGCGCTACAGTCGGCACGCAAGTGCTGTAGCTCCAGGCGCCGAACTGTGTGGGAGGGGCCCGAAGCTCGCAGCCCCTAGCCCTGGCCCAATGGCCTCACTGGGGCTCCTCCCACGGCCAGCTCCTGCTCCCCGCCCCCGACAAGACCCGACACCCGCTCCCCCCCCCCCCGCCGACCAGACACCCCCCCCCCCCCCCCCGCCGACCTGACACCCACTCCCCACCCCCCCCCCCGCCGACCCGACACCCGCTCCCCGCCCCCCCCCCCCCCCCCGCCGACCTGACACCCGCTCCCCACCCCCACCGACCAGACCCGACCTGACACCCGCTTCCCACCCGCTGATCAGACCCGACCCGCCCCCCCCCCCACTGGACCCGACTCCCGGACTGGATCTGATCCGACCTGACCTCTCCCTTCCCTCTCTCTTCCCCCCCCCCCCCCCCCCTCTCTCTCTCCCCCCCCCCCCCCTCTCTCTCTCTCCCCCCCCCCCCCTCTCTCTCTCTCTCCCCCCCCCTCCCTCCCCTCCCCCCCCTCTCTCTCCCTCCCTCCCCCCTCTCTCTCCCTCCCTCCCCCCCTCTCTCTCCCTCCCTCCCCCCCTCTCTCTCCCTCCCTCCCCCCCTCTCTCTCCCTCCCCCTCCCTCTCTCTCCCT